>NC_077223.1:83285908-83585908 GCF_024763615.1 Phlebotomus papatasi
TTAGGAGATATTCGCCTTTAAAGATTTGCATACAAAATATGCCTAAAAAAAATTTTTTTTTGATGCTAACTTTGGGGGGTCTATCTCTTCTAGTTTAGGAGATATTCGCCTTTAAAGATTTGCATACAAAATATGCCTAAAAAAATTTTTTTTGATGCCAACTTTGGGGGGTCTATCTCTTCTAGTTTAGGAGATATTCGCCTTTAAAGATTTGCATACAAAATATGCCTAAAAAAATTTTTTTTGATGCCAACTTTGGGGGGTCTATCTCTTCTAGTTTAGGAGATATTCGCCTTTAAAGATTTACAGACAAAATATGCCTAAAAAAAATTTTTTGATGCCAACTTTGGGGGGTCTATCTCTTCTAGTTTAGGAGATATTCGCCTTTAAAGATTTGCATACAAAATATGCCTAAAAAAAATTTTTTTTTGATGCTAACTTTGGGGGGTCTATCTCTTCTAGTTTAGGAGATATTCGCGTTTAAAGATTTACATACAAAATATGCCTAAAAAAAATTTTTTTTTTGATGCCAACTTTGGGGGGTCTACCTCTTCTAGTTTAGGAGATATTCGCGTTTAAAGATTTGCATACAAAATATGCCTAAAAAAAATATTTTTTGATGCCAACTTTGGGGGGTCTATCTCTTCTAGTTTAGGAGATATTCGCCTTTAAAGATTTGCATACAAAATATGCCTAAAAAAATTTTTTTTTGATGCCAACTTTGGGGGGTCTATCTCTTCTAGTTTAGGAGATATTCGCCTTTAAAGATTTGCATACAAAATATGCCTAAAAAAATTTTTTTTGATGCCAACTTTGGGGGGTCTATCTCTTCTAGTTTAGGAGATATTCGCCTTTAAAGATTTGCATACAAAATATGCCTAAAAAAAATTTTTTTTGATGCCAACTTTGGGGGGTCTATCTCTTCTAGTTTAGGAGATATTCGCGTTTAAAGATTTGCATACAAAATATGCCTAAAAAAATTTTTTTTGATGCGAACTTTGGGGGGTCTATCTCTTCTAGTTTAGGAGATATTCGCCTTTAAAGATTTACATACAAAATATGCCTAAAAAATTTTTTTTTTGATGCCAACTTTGGGGGGTCTATCTCTTCTAGTTTAGGAGATATTCGCCTTTAAAGATTTGCATACAAAATATGCCTAAAAAAAAATTTTTTGATGCCAACTTTGGGGGATCTATGTCTTCTAGTTTAGGAGATATTCGCCTTTAAAGATTTACATACAAAATATGCCTAAAAAAATTTTTTTGATGCCAACTTTGGGGGGTCTATCTCTTCTAGTTTAGGAGATATTCGCCTTTAAAGATTTGCATACAAAATATGCCTAAAAAAAATTTTTTTTTATGCCAACTTTGGGGGGTCTATCTCTTCTAGTTTAGGAGATATTCGCCTTTAAAGATTTACATACAAAATATGCCTAAAAAAAATTTTTTTTGATGCCAACTTTGGGGGGTCTATCTCTTCTAGTTTAGGAGATATTCGCGTTTAAAGATTTGCATACAAAATATGCCTAAAAAAATTTTTTTTTAATGCGAACTTTGGGGGGTCTATCTCTTCTAGTTTAGGAGATATTCGCCTTTAAAGATTTACATACAAAATATGCCTAAAAAAAATTTTTTTTTGATGCCAACTTTGGGGGGTCTATCTCTTCTAGTTTAGGAGATATTCGCGTTTAAAGATTTGCATACAAAATATGCCTAAAAAAAATTTTTTTGATGCCAACTTTGGGGGGTCTATCTCTTCTAGTTTAGGAGATATTCCCCTTTAAAGATTTACATACAAAATATGCCTAAAAAAAATTTTTTTGATGCCAACTTTGGGGGGTCTATCTCTTCTAGTTTAGGAGATATTCGCCTTTAAAGATTTGCATACAAAATATGCCTAAAAAAAATTTTTTTTGATGCCAACTTTGGGGGGTCTATCTCTTCTAGTTTAGGAGATATTCGCCTTTAAAGATTTGCATACAAAATATGCCTAAAAAATTTTTTTTGATGCCAACTTTGGGGGGTCTATCTCTTCTAGTTTAGGAGATATTCGCCTTTAAAGATTTGCATACAAAATATGCCTAAAAAAATTTTTTTTTGATGCCAACTTTGGGGGGTCTATCTCTTCTAGTTTAGGAGATATTCGCCTTTAAAGATTTGCATACAAAATATGCCTAAAAAAATTTTTTTTGATGCCAACTTTGGGGGGTCTATCTCTTCTAGTTTAGGAGATATTCGCCTTTAAAGATTTGCATACAAAATATGCCTAAAAAAAATTTTTTTTGATGCCAACTTTGGGGGGTCTATCTCTTCTAGTTTAGGAGATATTCGCGTTTAAAGATTTGCATACAAAATATGCCTAAAAAAATTTTTTTTGATGCGAACTTTGGGGGGTCTATCTCTTCTAGTTTAGGAGATATTCGCCTTTAAAGATTTACATACAAAATATGCCTAAAAAATTTTTTTTTTGATGCCAACTTTGGGGGGTCTATCTCTTCTAGTTTAGGAGATATTCGCCTTTAAAGATTTGCATACAAAATATGCCTAAAAAAAAATTTTTTGATGCCAACTTTGGGGGATCTATGTCTTCTAGTTTAGGAGATATTCGCCTTTAAAGATTTACATACAAAATATGCCTAAAAAAATTTTTTTGATGCCAACTTTGGGGGGTCTATCTCTTCTAGTTTAGGAGATATTCGCCTTTAAAGATTTGCATACAAAATATGCCTAAAAAAAATTTTTTTTTATGCCAACTTTGGGGGGTCTATCTCTTCTAGTTTAGGAGATATTCGCCTTTAAAGATTTACATACAAAATATGCCTAAAAAAAATTTTTTTTGATGCCAACTTTGGGGGGTCTATCTCTTCTAGTTTAGGAGATATTCGCGTTTAAAGATTTGCATACAAAATATGCCTAAAAAAATTTTTTTTTAATGCGAACTTTGGGGGGTCTATCTCTTCTAGTTTAGGAGATATTCGCCTTTAAAGATTTACATACAAAATATGCCTAAAAAAAATTTTTTTTTGATGCCAACTTTGGGGGGTCTATCTCTTCTAGTTTAGGAGATATTCGCGTTTAAAGATTTGCATACAAAATATGCCTAAAAAAAATTTTTTTGATGCCAACTTTGGGGGGTCTATCTCTTCTAGTTTAGGAGATATTCCCCTTTAAAGATTTACATACAAAATATGCCTAAAAAAAATTTTTTTGATGCCAACTTTGGGGGGTCTATCTCTTCTAGTTTAGGAGATATTCGCCTTTAAAGATTTGCATACAAAATATGCCTAAAAAAAATTTTTTTTGATGCCAACTTTGGGGGGTCTATCTCTTCTAGTTTAGGAGATATTCGCGTTTAAAGATTTGCATACAAAATATGCCTAAAAAAAATTTTTTTGATGCCAACTTTGGGGGGTCTATCTCTTCTAGTTTAGGAGATATTCCCCTTTAAAGATTTACATACAAAATATGCCTAAAAAAATTTTTTTTGATGCCAACTTTGGGGGGTCTATCTCTTCTAGTTTAGGAGATATTCGCCTTTAAAGATTTGCATACAAAATATGCCTAAAAAAATTTTTTTTTGATGCCAACTTTGGGGGGTCTATCTCTTCTAGTTTAGGAGATATTCGCCTTTAAAGATTTACATACAAAATATGCCTAAAAAAAATTTTTTGATGCCAACTTTGGGGGGTCTATCTCTTCTAGTTTAGGAGATATTCGCCTTTAAAGATTTACATACAAAATATGCCTAAAAAAAATTTTTTTTTGATGCTAACTTTGGGGGGTCTATCTCTTCTAGTTTAGGAGATATTCGCGTTTAAAGATTTACATACAAAATATGCCTAAAAAAAAATTTTTTTTATGCCAACTTTGGGGGGTCTATCTCTTCTAGTTTAGGAGATATTCCCCTTTAAAGATTTACATACAAAATATGCCTAAAAAAAATTTTTTGATGCCAACTTTGGGGGGTCTATCTCTTCTAGTTTAGGAGATATTCGCCTTTAAAGATTTGCATACAAAATATGCCTAAAAAAATTTTTTTTTTTATGCTAACTTTGGGGGGTCTATCTCTTCTAGTTTAGGAGATATTCGCGTTTAAAGATTTACATACAAAATATGCCTAAAAAAATTTTTTTTTGATGCCAACTTTGGGGGGTCTATCTCTTCTAGTTTAGGAGATATTCGCGTTTAAAGATTTGCATACAAAATATGCCTAAAAAAAAATTTTTTGATGCCAACTTTGGGGGGTCTATCTCTTCTAGTTTAGGAGATATTCGCCTTTAAAGATTTGCATACAAAATATGCCTAAAAAAAAATTTTTTTGATGCCAACTTTGGGGGATCTATCTCTTCTAGTTTAGGAGATATTCGCCTTTAAAGATTTACATACAAAATATGCCTAAAAAAATTTTTTTGATGCCAACTTTGGGGGGTCTATCTCTTCTAGTTTAGGAGATATTCGCCTTTAAAGATTTACATACAAAATATGCCTAAAAAAATTTTTTTGATGCCAACTTTGGGGGGTCTATCTCTTCTAGTTTAGGAGATATTCGCCTTTAAAGATTTGCATACAAAATATGCCTAAAAAAAATTTTTTTTTGATGCCAACTTTGGGGGGTCTATCTCTTCTAGTTTAGGAGATATTCGCCTTTAAAGATTTGCATACAAAATATGCCTAAAAAAAAATTTTTTTGATGCGAACTTTGGGGGGTCTATCTCTTCTAGTTTAGGAGATATTCGCCTTTAAAGATTTACATACAAAATATGCCTAAAAAAATTTTTTTGATGCCAACTTTGGGGGGTCTATCTCTTCTAGTTTAGGAGATATTCGCGTTTAAAGATTTACATACAAAATATGCCTAAAAAAATTTTTTTTTTGATGCCAACTTTGGGGGGTCTATCTCTTCTAGTTTAGGAGATATTCGCCTTTAAAGATTTGCATACAAAATATGCCTAAAAAAATTTTTTTTGATGCCAACTTTGGGGGGTCTATCTCTTCTAGTTTAGGAGATATTCGCCTTTAAAGATTTGCTATACAAAATATGCCTAAAAAAATTTTTTTGATGCCAACTTTGGGGGGTCTATCTCTTCTAGTTTAGGAGATATTCGCCTTTAAAGATTTACATACAAAATATGCCTAAAAATTTTTTTTTTGATGCCAACTTTGGGGGGTCTATCTCTTCTAGTTTAGGAGATATTCGCCTTTAAAGATTTGCATACAAAATATGCCTAAAAAAATTTTTTTTGATGCCAACTTTGGGGGGTCTATCTCTTCTAGTTTAGGAGATATTCGCCTTTAAAGATTTACATACAAAATATGCCTAAAAAAATTTTTTTGATGCCAACTTTGGGGGGTCTATCTCTTCTAGTTTAGGAGATATTCGCCTTTAAAGATTTGCATACAAAATATGCCTAAAAAAATTTTTTTGATGCCAACTTTGGGGGGTCTATCTCTTCTAGTTTAGGAGATATTCGCCTTTAAAGATTTACATACAAAATATGCCTAAAAAAATTTTTTTGATGCCAACTTTGGGGGGTCTATCTCTTCTAGTTTAGGAGATATTCGCCTTTAAAGATTTGCATACAAAATATGCCTAAAAAAAATTTTTTTGATGCCAACTTTGGGGGGTCTATCTCTTCTAGTTTAGGAGATATTCGCCTTTAAAGATTTACATACAAAATATGCCTAAAAAAATTTTTTTGATGCCAACTTTGGGGGGTCTATCTCTTCTAGTTTAGGAGATATTCGCCTTTAAAGATTTACATACAAAATATGCCTAAAAGAATTTTTTTGATGCCAACTTTGGGGGGTCTATCTCTTCTAGTTTAGGAGATATTCGCCTTTAAAGATTTGCATACAAAATATGCCTAAAAAAAATTTTTTTTTGATGCCAACTTTGGGGGGTCTATCTCTTCTAGTTTAGGAGATATTCGCGTTTAAAGATTTGCATACAAAATATGCCTAAAAAAAATTTTTTTTGATGCCAACTTTGGGGGGTCTATCTCTTCTAGTTTAGGAGATATTCGCCTTTAAAGATTTACATACAAAATATGCCTAAAAAAATTTTTTTGATGCCAACTTTGGGGGGTCTATCTCTTCTAGTTTAGGAGATATTCGCGTTTAAAGATTTACATACAAAATATGCCTAAAAAAATTTTTTTTTTGATGCCAACTTTGGGGGGTCTATCTCTTCTAGTTTAGGAGATATTCGCCTTTAAAGATTTGCATACAAAATATGCCTAAAAAAATTTTTTTTGATGCCAACTTTGGGGGGTCTATCTCTTCTAGTTTAGGAGATATTCGCGTTTAAAGATTTACATACAAAATATGCCTAAAAAAAATTTTTTTTGATGCTAACTTTGGGGGGTCTTTCTCTTCTAGTTTAGGAGATATTCGCCTTTAAAGATTTGCATACAAAATATGCCTAAAAAAAAATTTTTTTGATGCCAACTTTGGGGGGTCTATCTCTTCTAGTTTAGGAGATATTCGCCTTTAAAGATTTGCATACAAAATGTGCCTAAAAAAAATTTTTTTGATGCCAACTTTGGGGGGTCTATCTCTTCTAGTTTAGGAGATATTCGCCTTTAAAGATTTGCATACAAAATATGCCTAAAAAAAAATTTTTTTTGATGCCAACTTTGGGGGGTCTATCTCTTCTAGTTTAGGAGATATTCGCGTTTAAAGATTTACATACAAAATATGCCTAAAAAAATTTTTTTTTGATGCCAACTTTGGGGGTCTATCTCTTCTAGTTTAGGAGATATTCGCCTTTAAAAATTTACATACAAAATATGCCTAAAAAAATTTTTTTGATGCCAACTTTGGGGGGTCTATCTCTTCTAGTTTAGGAGATATTCGCCTTTAAAGATTTGCATACAAAATATGCCTAAAAAAATTTTTTTTATGCCAACTTCGGGGGGTCTATCTCTTCTAGTTTAGGAGATATTCGCCTTTAAAGATTTGCATACAAAATATGCCTAAAAAAAAATTTTTTTTGATGCCAACTTTGGGGGGTCTATCTCTTCTAGTTTAGGAGATATTCGCCTTTAAAGATTTACATACAAAATATGCCTAAAAAAATTTTTTTTTGATGCCAACTTTGGGGGGTCTATCTCTTCTAGTTTAGGAGATATTCGCCTTTAAAGATTTGCATACAAAATATGCCTAAAAAAAATTTTTTTGATGCCAACTTTGGGGGGTCTATCTCTTCTAGTTTAGGAGATATTCGCCTTTAAAGATCTGCATACAAAATATGCCTAAAAAAAATTTTTTTTTATGCCAACTTTGGGGGGTCTATCTCTTCTAGTTTAGGAGATATTCGCCTTTAAAGATTTACATACAAAATATGCCTAAAAAAATTTTTTTGATGCCAACTTTGGGGGGTCTATCTCTTCTAGTTTAGGAGATATTCGCCTTTAAAGATTTACATACAAAATATGCCTAAAAAAATTTTTTTGATGCCAACTTTGGGGGGTCTATCTCTTCTAGTTTAGGAGATATTCGCCTTTAAAGATTTGCATACAAAATATGCCTAAAAAAAATTTTTTTTTTTATGCCAACTTTGGGGGGTCTATCTCTTCTAGTTTAGGAGATATTCGCGTTTAAAGATCTGCATACAAAATATGCCTAAAAAAAATTTTTTTTTATGCCAACTTTGGGGGGTCTATCTCTTCTAGTTTAGGAGATATTCGCCTTTAAAGATTTGCATACAAAATATGCCTAAAAAAAATTTTTTTTGATGCCAACTTTGGGGGGTCTATCTCTTCTAGTTTAGGAGATATTCGCCTTTAAAGATTTACATACAAAATATGCCTAAAAAAATTTTTTTGATGCCAACTTTGGGGGGTCTATCTCTTCTAGTTTAGGAGATATTCGCCTTTAAAGATTTGCATACAAAATATGCCTAAAAAAAAATTTTTTTTGATGCCAACTTTGGGGGTCTATCTCTTCTAGTTTAGGAGATATTCGCCTTTAAAGATTTACATACAAAATATGCCTAAAAAAATTTTTTTGATGCCAACTTTGGGGGGTCTATCTCTTCTAGTTTAGGAGATATTCGCCTTTAAAGATTTACATACAAAATATGCCTAAAAAAAATTTTTTTGATGCCAACTTTGGGGGGTCTATCTCTTCTAGTTTAGGAGATATTCGCCTTTAAAGATTTGCATACAAAATATGCCTAAAAAAAATTTTTTTTTGATGCCAACTTTGGGGGGTCTATCTCTTCTAGTTTAGGAGATATTCGCCTTTAAAGATTTACATACAAAATATGCCTAAAAAAAATTTTTTGATGCCAACTTTGGGGGGTCTATCTCTTCTAGTTTAGGAGATATTCGCCTTTAAAGATTTGCATACAAAATATGCCTAAAAAAAATTTTTTTGATGCCAACTTTGGGGGGTCTATCTCTTCTAGTTTAGGAGATATTCGCCTTTAAAGATTTACATACAAAATATGCCTAAAAAAAATTTTTTTGATGCCAACTTTGGGGGGTCTATCTCTTCTAGTTTAGGAGATATTCGCCTTTAAAGATTTACATACAAAATATGCCTAAAAAAAATTTTTTTGATGCCAACTTTGGGGGGTCTATCTCTTCTAGTTTAGGAGATATTCGCCTTTAAAGATTTGCATACAAAATATGCCTAAAAAAAATTTTTTTTGATGCCAACTTTGGGGGGTCTATCTCTTCTAGTTTAGGAGATATTCGCCTTTAAAGATTTACATACAAAATATGCCTAAAAAAAATTTTTTTTGATGCCAACTTTGGGGGGTCTATCTCTTCTAGTTTAGGAGATATTCGCCTTTAAAGATTTGCATACAAAATATGCCTAAAAAAATTTTTTTTGATGCCAACTTTGGGGGCTATCTCTTCTAGTTTAGGAGATATTCGCCTTTAAAGATTTACATACAAAATATGCCTAAAAAAAATTTTTTTGATGCCAACTTTGGGGGGTCTATCTCTTCTAGTTTAGGAGATATTCGCCTTTAAAGATTTGCATACAAAATATGCCTAAAAAAAAATTTTTTTTGATGCCAACTTTGGGGGGTCTATCTCTTCTAGTTTAGGAGATATTCGCCTTTAAAGATTTACATACAAAATATGCCTAAAAAAAATTTTTTTGATGCCAACTTTGGGGGGTTATCTCTTCTAGTTTAGGAGATATTCGCGTTTAAAGATTTGCATACAAAATATGCCTAAAAAAAATTTTTTTGATGCCAACTTTGGGGGGTCTATCTCTTCTAGTTTAGGAGATATTCGCCTTTAAAGATTTACATACAAAATATGCCTAAAAAAATTTTTTTTTGATGCCAACTTTGGGGGGTCTATCTCTTCTAGTTCAGGAGATATTCGCCTTTAAAGATTTACATACAAAATATGCCTAAAAAAAATTTTTTTTGATGCCAACTTTGGGGGGTCTATCTCTTCTAGTTCAGGAGATATTCGCCTTTAAAGATTTACATACAAAATATGCCTAAAAAAATTTTTTTTGATGCCAACTTTGGGGGGTCTATCTCTTCTAGTTTAGGAGATATTCGCCTTTAAAGATTTGCATACAAAATATGCCTAAAAAAAAATTTTTTTGATGCCAACTTTGGGGGGTCTATCTCTTCTAGTTTAGGAGATATTCGCGTTTAAAGATTTACATACAAAATATGCCTAAAAAAAAATTTTTTTGATGCCAACTTTGGGGGGTCTATCTCTTCTAGTTTAGGAGATATTCGCGTTTAAAGATTTGCATACAAAATATGCCAAAAAAAATTTTTTTTGATGCCAACTTTGGGGGGTCTATCTCTTCTAGTTTAGGAGATATTCGCGTTTAAAGATTTGCATACAAAATATGCCTAAAAAAAATTTTTTTGATGCCAACTTTGGGGGGTCTATCTCTTCTAGTTTAGGAGATATTCGCCTTTAAAGATTTGCATACAAAATATGCCTAAAAAAAAATTGTTTTGATGCCAACTTTGGGGGGTCTATCTCTTCTAGTTTAGGAGATATTCGCCTTTAAAGATTTACATACAAAATATGCCTAAAAAAAATTTTTTTGATGCCAACTTTGGGGGGTCTATCTCTTCTAGTTTAGGAGATATTCGCCTTTAAAGATTTACATACAAAATATGCCTAAAAAAATTTTTTTGATGCCAACTTTGGGGGGTCTATCTCTTCTAGTTTAGGAGATATTCGCCTTTAAAGATTTGCATACAAAATATGCCTAAAAAAAAATTTTTTTGATGCTAACTTTGGGGGGTCTATCTCTTCTAGTTTAGGAGATATTCGCGTTTAAAGATTTACATACAAAATATGCCTAAAAAAAATTTTTTTTTGATGCCAACTTTGGGGGGTCTATCTCTTCTAGTTTAGGAGATATTCGCGTTTAAAGATTTGCCGCCCGAATTAAAAATCTTAACGTAGTCTGAAAAATACGTAGGGTAAATTGGTACAAGTTGGACAATGGCAAAAGTTGGAAAATATCGCTGGGACATGTTGGACAGGCAATTTTTTCTTGATAAATACAGTACTAAATTTTAATTAGTATATTTTTCTATGTTATAGTTTAATTATTTGGTTCCTTGTGCTGCAAATAAAGTGAAAATCCATTCATATGAATAAGATTTAACGTATAAAATTCTCACCTCAATTGACAGTGTAACTTTTCACCGTCGAAAAAATACATCGATCGGCCATTTTTTCCTAATAAAAACACAAGAAGAGTGACTTTGGTTTTTCGGTTCTGTTGACATTTCTCAATATTTCTGGCAAATTTTAGTGGAATAAAGTGTTTAATCTCGATAGTTAACGGTACGTAATGGTTTTATTTGATATAATTACTAACTGTATGAAGAAAAAGTGCTTATTTGAAGCGTGAGCAAAAGTTACAAGTTGGACATCCGGAGATACGATTGTATTGCAGGGGTTTTCTTTTTATTTCAGATGGGTAAAAAGGCAAATAAATTGAAATTCATGTTTGAAGTTCTTTGTGACAATTCGTATGATTAAAGAAAGCTAAAAGAAGAGGCTATGCAAGAAAAAAAAAGAATTAGACTTCAGAAACAGGAAGAAAGGTTCAAAATAAAAGAAGAAAAGGAGCAAAGCAAGAAAATTAAAATATCCAAGAAAAAGATTTAATAAATAATATATATCTAAGCCTTAATGTTTTTTACTTTTTAATTACACACTTTACCCTAGTGGTACAATTGATTCAGTGTGTATGGCATTCAGTAAAAAATCTTGAAACTTGCACAACCTTCCCCTACGCATTGTCCAAATTCCCACGTCCAACTTGTCCCACCCTGTCCAAATTATATTGTTTTGCACTCACGTATTTTTCTTGTATTTAAGAACTTTTCAAACTGTTTTTCAAGAATTTCCATGAAACGGTAATATTCTAGAAGAATCAAGGAGCAAATTTATGTATGTCATCAGGGAAAAATGTATTTGTAATGTCTTTAATCTTGTATCAATGTTCGAGCCTCTGGAAATTGTTCCAATTTATGCAACTTACCCTATTTGAAGCACTCCCACTTCCGAATACTTCCAACCACTACATTTACACCTGTACACCACTTCCGACCCTAATATCTCTCCCTTGTCTCCAATTCTCATTCGAAAAATTGCACAAAAAAAGAAAATATCCTGAAATAATTTTTTAACAATTACAGTTGATTGGATTTCGTCACCTTTGTTACTCAACTTACTCAATCCCCGGCTTTTGCGATTTACATTAATTTTTGCTTAATTCTCCCCGTGGAATTTTATCAGACATCCTCAGAATATTCTTCCGATCCATCTATAAAGAGAAAAATTTACCAGAAAGAGCTCCCGTGGCGATTAGCAAAAGCAAAATTTCCAAGGTGACTAACAAGATGGCGCAAGATGCAATTTTCGTTCAGCTCGCCGAAGACACTTCGTTAAGCTTGCGACGGCGGCCGAAACGTTTTTTTTTTTCATTTTCAGTCGTGCTGGAGATTTTACTGTGAAAGGTGGTGCTCAAAACGCGTTTTTTCGCCCTCCTACAGAAATTCCTAGTGAAAAAAGCGCATTTCTCTGTGAAAATAAACCTGTGAAGTTGCTCAAATAACCCCAATACTGTGCTCAGAAGGAAGGATAACAGTGGAAAAATGAATAAATCATGTGCGAGGTGTAACAAAATAGTTTATCCCATTGAGGAGCTAAAATGTTTAGACAAGGTGTGTTTTATCCACTTTTAAGCATTCCCTAGTATTCTATGGCCTTTTTAGTGACTCGGGAAGTGGTCAAAGTGCAATTTTTGCTGGAATTTATAGGATTTTTAGTATAAAAACAGAGAATTGCTCAAAAACATCAAATCCCTCATGTGATGGCATTACTGAAAACATCTGCTCTACGGATTGATGCATTTCTATTGAAATTTGGGGAGTTTTCCGGGAAAATGAGTCACGTGGGGGATTTTGGAGGCTCCCTAGGAGCTTTTAGGTGCCAATACATGCAGAATTTTAGTTAAATAATAGAAAACTGTTAAAAATTCGGGCGATGTCTCAAATTTTGTGAGCCGAAATGGCGGCTAGTGCTCGAGGATCGATGTTGTTTTGGCTTTTTTCTTGGAAATTTCTGAGTAAATTATCCCAATAAGGTTCTTAGGAGCCTCACTTGGACCTAATCCACCCCTTTCGAAGGAAAAACCCCTAGATAATCCCAAAAAATGAATATTTTCATCAAAAAACAAATAGTCCTCACACCCACCGGTAGATGTCTAAAAGGATCATCCCCCAGGGATTTTTTTCTAATCCTTTTAAAATTTAAAATATCCGTTAGAAATCCAACTGTCAGAAATTCAACAATAAAAAAATCCAATTGGACTTTTTATTGGATTTCTTGCCATAAAATCTTTCTCAATTGCCTCCAATTGGGGGGCCTCAAGCGACTGGAGAAGTCAAACGTCCTTGAACTTTGCCACACAAAAAATGCGTTTTCTCGTTTGTTTTTGAGCGATATTTTTTCGTGGTGGAATGTATTGGTTTAAACAGATACAGAAGAAGAATAGGAAGAATGGAAGCGAGTGTGAAGAGAGAAAAGGCAGAGAATGAGGCTTCAGCATCTTATCTTCAGTGATACGCGAAATTGTTGTTTGTAAAAGTCTCGAATTTTCAAGGGAGTGCAAAATTGTGCTGAGTAAATTGCTTCTTTTATTTATTTTTATATTCATTTTAATATGATGAAAAAAATGTGTAGTTGAGGCATTTTTTTAAAAGATGTTTTGGGAAGATAATTTTAGTAGATCTCTGAGGAATTTCTTTGAGGTTTTCCGCTTTTTGCGTTATCAATGAGTCAAGGTCGATGATAGACGATTAGTTTTTCATACGCTTCTGTATCTGACTGGCGTATCAATTTTTATCGGTATTTTTCATCAATTTTTAATAAAAATACAGTCGAGTTCCTCAAATTTGAACGACGGACGGTTGTGTTCAAAATGTAAAATATGAGGTTATGTGAAGAAAGATTTGCGTGGATTATGAATTAGAATTAGAACCATATTTTTCTTTGGTCTTTCCTCAATATTATCGTATTATAGTAACTTCCGCAACAAATTCCATTTATTTTACAATAAATGACATTGATATATTCTCTAAAGTTATTTATCTTAATTTAGGGAAAGTGATGTAGTATTAGTTTAGGGAAAGGACTGTCGCCTAACCTCAAACAAGAAACATTTCAAAAGGCCAGAGAATCAAATTCTCTCGCATTCAGTACAGTAGGCCCTTTAAAATTTGGGCATTTTGGACCGAAATGTCATTGAAATTACAAAAAAAAAAATGCGTTAAACGTTTTAAATTCCAAAAATTTTTTGTTTAAATACTCATAATTTAATTTGTATACACACATAACCTGTCTGACCAGTTAAGCGTCGACTAAAGTCTGAATTAATCCTTTTTATACCTTATTTTTAAGAAACTCCCATATAGAAAATATACCCCTTAAAAATATACATGAAGTACAAATGACAAAAACTAGTTCTTATTTAGGCCTACCATTCATATCTTACCAATAAGGCCTAAATTAGTGCCTAAAGCTGGGTGTTAATTAAAGCCTTAACGCTGTGAGTTTCCATTACCGTGTGCCAGACGGGAATTAGGCAAACTCAACCAAATTTCAACCTGCTTGCAATTTCGGCCACTTCTTTTATTCCTGAAATTTCCATGAATTTTTAGTTCTTCAATTATAAAGAGTATACAATGCAAAAAAAACAAAAATATCGCTTTAACGAACGAAATGATGTGCAAAAAGACTGGTGGAATTCCGGAAGGGCACGAAACTATGAGAATCAGTATGGCCGAAATATTACCCAAAGCTATTTCTATATTTTTATTAACAAAGACGATAAACTGTCTAAAAGGTTCCAAGCAACACTCCTTAAAAAGAAATATCAAAAAAATCAAGTTGTATTAAAAATAATTGCATTTCAAATTTAAGACTTTGGCGCTTGCATCTTGCATTCAACTATGCCGAAATTTCGTACAGTTACCTTATTCATCAAAATCATTTATTTAATCATAAACAGACTTTAAAAAATGTTAACACATTTTTTTAAAATTAAACTGTCGTTCGAATTAAAAAGTACACAGCTCTCTTCGGTTAATCGCCTGGTCCGGGGATTAAAATGACATTTAATTTTTTTTTTTGAATCTGGTTAACGATTTTTGTATTTTGTTCTGTATGAATTTATTATCTTAAGAATAACAGAATTTTCTTCGTGGTGCGTTTATGTTTCATTTTGTATCATATTTATTAAGAAACTGATAATATGGATAGCTAGTGATAAGCCAAGATCAGCTTATTGTAGGTGAGATTTTTAACATGCGCAAACTCGGATTGCATACAAATTCGATTTGGAACTAAAGATGAGAGATATTTACAGCAATTTGGAATCAAATTTCTGAAAAATTGCAAGCTTTTTATTTAAATCAAATTATCAAGATGTAAATGAACTAACAATTGCGGAATATAGACCAGAATCTCCTCTATAATTTTGCCCCAAAACATCTTCTCGGTTGCTTTTGTCCAGGTCTTCCACTAGTTTTCGACCCTTTACCCTCCAATATGTTAGTAGAATTTTTGAAATCTGAAGTTTCGAGGTTTTTGACGTCACGCAGTTTGACCGTCTATTCGTCTCTCCGTCCGGCCGTTACCACGTAGAGTCCAAACGGCTAGAGAGTCTTGGTACCTTCGGGAGACACTTCATAATTCGACCCTGGGACCATTAACATGCCCCTAATTTTGCCCTCCACATATGTTATTGGAATTCCTCGAAAACGCGTCGAACAATTTTTTTCCTTTTTGGATATGTTTTAGAGGGTACTCAGGCGGTTATTTCGTCTATATGCGAAAAAATCGTTGAATCATTATTGCTTATAACGATTTTTCAAGGTGAAAGATTAAAAAGTTTCTAGATCAACGGATCAGTATCATATTTGGACCCGTTGGAAAGGTCTTGGAATTTTTGCCATGACGGTTCTAATAGGTTATGTCTCTAATTTAGAGCGGTAATGAACCTATTCATAACCGTTAAGTAATTTTTATCAGAAAATCAATTGAATTACTCCTAAACTATTTTGGGCAATGTTTTGAGTGAATGATTAACCCTCTAACGGGTAAGACCGCCTCCAGGCGGTCTTCACAAAAATCACATTTACAGCGACAATTAAGGTTTTATTTATTTAAAAGTGCTATAGTGTCCTCGGTAATAGTCTTATAAACATCTCTTGAAAGTTTGAACTCATTTTGAATCTTCATTTTGTTGCTATTCCCAGTTTTGTGTGACAGGTCAGAGAAAAAGCAACAAAAAATATTTGTGCAAAAAAACTAATTTCCAATTTCCATAAAAATATCGATTTAAAGTTATCTGACTAAAATAATTTTTTTTTTACTGAAAGATATGTCATTCTACTTTGAATATTTTATTTAAAAAATTTGAAAAAACTAAAAATGTGAATTTTAGAAGCAAAAAGAGTTTCAAAAAATTTTTATATTTTCTCACCTAGCGCCTAAACTAAAAAAGATAATGAAGAATGGATGATTTTTTCGACTTTATTGGATCATAATTATCCTAGAAAACATTGTTTTAGAACTCTTTTTCGCATATTAAAGAAAACACCGTTAGAGGGTTAATCGGTTCAAACCGGTTGTGAACCAGTAATGAACCGATTAGTATTTTTTTGTTAGAAAAACAATTTTATTACTCCTAAAACTTGTAGGAATTTTTAAATGTGATTTATGAATCGGTTCAAATCGGTTGGGAACCGGTAAATAATGCAAAATTACTTTTAAGGTGCAGCATCTAAGTCACGAGTTCGAGCAATTCGTAATGCCTGGGATGTTTTGCCACTCCTTTTTAGTCTAAAATGCTTTTAGCTCAAGTATTAATCGAACTTCGGTTTTATCAAATTGCGACTTTTTTTTAGGTAAATTAATTCATAACTTCAAATTTTAGACTTTTTACCAAATAGGGTAAAGTGATACAAGTTGAACATAGTGTTACAAGTTGGACAATTCGCCGGTACAAGTTGGACATGGCTTTTTTCTTGATAAATACAGTAATAAATTTGTTTTTAAGCACAAGGAAACAAATTATAAAACTAAAACATTAAAAATATACAAATAAATATGAAATACTAAATTTATCAAGAAAAAAGCCCTGTCCAATTTGTACCACTTTACCCTACGCAACATAACTTTGCGTTCTTGAGTATCATTGTATGAATTTGAATTGTTTTACAGAAATTTCTTGATAGAATTTTTTCATACATACATAGATATTTCAATAAAACGTTCTGGTACTCCCAAAAATTATAACTTAATTATTTCATTCATGATAATATCGTTATCCAAACAGATATTCAAATGATAAAAATACATCCCCATAAAAATTCTTACACATCTCACACCTTACGTCAACGGAATTTTGTTTAAAAAGGAAACTAAAAGTAAAGAGAAAAATATTTTATTATTGTTTACAATTTACATAAAATATAATTTACAATTTTTGTTTTATTTTCTTTTATTTATTTTCTTTTTTTTTTCAAAAAACGCGTTTTACAAGATTTCGTTAACAACCAGCTGCCAATTTTGCTCACTTTGCTCATTGTTTTTTTTTTCTGCAATATGTAAAACAAAGACAGTAAATCCGTATAAGAAAATGCAAATAGCAGGATGTTAAATTTGCAGAAGTACTTTTATGTTAAATACTTTGACGCACGAGGGCAAATGTACTATATAGCTAAATAACTTCTCGTTGGCCAAAATGAAATCAAAAGAGGAACTAAAGCAATTTATTTTGAGGGTTCACATAACTCTTGTGGTAATAAATAAATTAAAAAAATAAAAAAAAAACTGTGTAGTATGTGCTCAAAATAATTAGAGTATTATGGTGTGCGATGGATAGAGTGAAAGAGTTTAAACAAAAACGGATGTAAACAATATGCGAAATGGAATTCTTCAATGAAGCGATTGCTCGATGGTGTGTGTATCTTGAAGATCTTTTTTTTTCTGTCTCTCTCTCTCCCCATCAGCATCCGTACCAATGATGATTGATGAAAATTAGTATAAAGTATGGGATGAAAGAGGAAGTCAACCACCCATGAAAATATGCATGACTTTCTCGTGGAAAAATAGAAGAAGTTGAAGGCAAGAGAGAGAGAGAGAGAGAAAAATTGAGAGATTCATCGGTCTTGTAAATCATTGGAATGAAATTGGCTTGGATATCGTTTGAATTCATAATGAACTATGAAGCTTCAGTCTTGCATCCAAATAAATGTTTTATAAATATGCAAGAATTTGATTCTCTATGTTGGAGATATCAATCAGTGTTTCTGCAAATGGTAAAACAAAGATAAAAAAAAAAAACAAAATATAAGCGCACTTCGGTGTCAAGGAAAATTGTAGCAGAACCTGGACAGAAATGGGGATATTCTAAAGTTGATTAGCAGACTTTGCACAGAAGTGTTTCTGTTCAAAAAGCTGATCAAATATATCACAAAGTTTTCAGACAATTCGAATTTTATGTTTATGCTCCTTCCTGCTATTTTTTTTTTGGAATGGAATTTTGTCTAGATAATCTTCCTGGAAACTTCTGAATACTCCGTGTGATTAGTTTCAAAAGTCCTCTTATCTCTACCAATTGACAGCGTGATAAAAGGCACGAGGAATTAAATTGATAAGATTGGAAAAGTTTTTATGGCAAAATGATAACATTTGGATTAAAATATATTTTTTACCACAAAAAAGAGCAATGTTTTCAAATATTTAATAAGTCAGTTATGCAATAGCCGGCAAACAATTCAGAGAAATACAAAAACAGGCAATACATATCTATTGCAAAATTAATTATACTGCTTACATTTCAAGTACTCCACATTTTGTTATTGCTCGAAATGAAAAAAAAAAACATATTCACATATCTTAAGCTATTTAAAGAGAACATTACAATGAATTCGTTATCCAGAGGCTAAACGGTTAGAGATATCGTTTTCTGGTCTTTAATGACCCCTCACATAAATTAACCTTTGAGCATCTTTGAAGGAAATCAATAATTCATGCTTTTATTTCTCTTATTTTTTACGCAAAATAAAAAAAAATAAAAAACCAATATTTTAATTTTCTTTCCATAGAATTGTTAGTCCAATAACAAGAATATTTTAAATCAATAGAAAGATTATTTAATATAGAAGCTTCTATTTGATCCCAAAACATTTATTAACATTGAATTATTTACCTTAAAAATTGTATTTTTTAAAATTATTTTAGATTTTATTCTTTTACATTTAATTTTAGATTTTTGTATACATACGTTTGTCTTTAAAGTGCCTTACTATACAAAAAATAAAAGCGCAATTTATTGCACAATGATGTCCACAGCCGTCTTAATGTTGGTAACCGATCTCATTAGTAAAACTTTCAAATAGTTCTGAATTCTAGAGAAACTGTTCCAAATATCGGCATAGTTGCATGCAAGCGCCAATGTCTTAAGTTTGAAATCTAATATTTTTTAATACAAATTTATTTGTGTGTTACTTCTTTTTAAAGAGTGATGCTTGCAACCTTGGAGATAGGTTATCTTCATTGTTTTCTCTAAAATCATACTCAATCAATTTTAAAATAAATAAAAATATAGACATAGTTTTGGGTAATATTTCGGCCACCTTGATTCTCCTAGCCCTTTTCAAATGCCTTCAAAATCTTTTTTACATCATCTTGTTCGTTAAAGCGACATCTTTTGTTTTATTTTTGCATTTTATAATCTCTAGAGCACGCAAAAACTGAAAATGCATAGAAATTTAAAGAACAAAGGAAGTGGCGGAAATTGCAAACTGGTCGAAATTTGATACACTAACCCTAATATATTTCTTAAAGCAACACACAAAAATTTTACTGTGAAAATCAAGAAAATACTGTTTAAAAAGTCATTTTACTTCAACATTTTTGAAAAATTTGCCCTAATTCCAAAAAAGAAATTCTTCCAAAAAAGAAAAAAACGCTATGCACATTTAATCAAATTAAATAAAAAACCAACTCATAAATCCAAAAATCAAGAAAACATTAGGTACAGTTTAAGAACAGTAAAATTTTCTTTCGAGCACTCCGCGAATATTCCTTCACCACTTCTCTTTTTATTCAAAGTATTTGAACATATTTACAGCAATTTGAGAAATATAAATAAGGGGATTTAAAGCATTTGTTGATGCTATTCACTTGATATCACAGTTTTTAATGAGATAATTGAAACAGTTTCTCTGGTAATCAACAAAATCAATTACAACCATGCCTAATTGCACTTAAAACAGCCATATCAAATTACGCGATACATTTTAATAGCATTTAAATCAATCTCCCCCAATTTAAACTGATTTTTTTTTATTTCTACTTCTATTTTCAGTCATGGCACAAGGCATGTTTCAAATGTCACGAATGTGGAATGACTTTAAACATGAAAACCTACAAAGGATTCAATAAATTGCCATATTGTGAAGCGTAAGTGTACCCTATATTTCTCATTTCGCATGCAAGAATTTCAATTGAGTTCTTCTTCAAACATTTTCAACTGACTCATTCGAGATTTTTTTTATATCAAAAAAAGATATTACGTCACTTCAAATACCAAATAAATTTGTGATTCGTCAGTAGTGTGAGTCTCTAAGAATGTATCACTCATACTTTTTGATAAGTCACATTATTATTTATGGTTTATTATGGAATTGCATAGAAAATAATTGAAAAATTTTGCAGTAAACATGAATAAGGTGATTTCTTGGAATTCAACGAAATTTGAAAGAAATAATCTTCCGCTAGAATAAGATTTTCAATTAAGATATACTTCAGGTGAAATAATTTTTTTTCTAAGCGATCAGATGTATCTCAATAATATACCTCCGCCAGTTGAGTGGCGGAGGTAAAAACTTTTTTTATATTCGGAAAAACAGATAAAGGTGAATAATTCCTGAACTTATGGGACAAGGTAGAATAAGCATAAAGCAATTGAAAGTTTGCACGAAAAGCTCAATATATTGACAACAACAAAATAGTCTTGGATATATCCCTCAAAAATCCTTCAAAATCTGTACTAAAGAAAAAATATGCAAGGAAAAACAAGATTAAAAATAAAAATCAATAAATTTCCTTGTAAAAGTGCTTTATAGTTCATCATGATTTTTTATTGATACACATGGCACTTTACTAACCTAATATGTTTTATAAAAGAAGGAGGTATTCAACTTCTCTTCCTTAGCAATTATATAACTATGTAAATTTATTATAATCTCTAATATTTCTAAATTAATATTCTTTGTAATTTACATGAGAAAACAATTTTTTAATATTTATATTATTCAATTTTGAAATTTTCCTAAAAAGCTTAGTGTTGTATTAAGTTCAAATATTTCACTGACATTAGATTATTTTAATATTGTTCGCCGAATCTAATAAATGTAATTTTGCTCCGAGCGCCTCATATAAGATTAATATTAATATTAAGAAAAGCCGGAGAGAGAGGTATATAGTATCAAAATTTCAAATGGAACATCACCTGCGTTAGAAAGAGTACACTCTAGTGGAGTAAAAGGAGTAATACGATGAGTAAGATATTACTATTCGTATTAATTGCTTTCTGAATCGTATTACAGGCAACTCGAGCAATTTTCCATGCGTGCCAACTGTGATTCGGTCAGTTTTCGAGCGAAGCGCGAGAGAGAGGCATGATAAAACACTTGCTGTCTTTTTTTACCATTCTCGCAGTTCAGAAAGTATTAATCTTAATATTAATCTTATATGTGACATGGTCATCATAGTGCCGTACCCTTCTAGAATTCTTCCAAAGTCCTTTTCACATCATCTCGTTCGTCGAAGCGACATTTTTTTTGTTATTTTTTGTATTGTATAATCTCTAGTGCTAAAAACAAAAAAAAAATCATTGAAATTTAAGTTGCCAAAGAAGTGGCCGAAATTACAAGCTGGTCGAAATTTGGTACAGTTACCCTATCTTTGATTTTCATAGATTAGTAAATTGAATTTTAAATTGCCTCAGAATATCGTCGAAACTTAAAAAAGATGATTTTCATCATTTCAATAATCTTATTCTCAAAATTTAGCCTGTAATTGATTTATTATCTTCAATAATAACAGCTCTTATAATGTAGGGGAAGGCTTTTAGGCTCCGAACTCTTCATATTTTTCCCATATTGCTTTAATGAATTTGACCTATATATAGGGGAAGGTTTTGCACCTTCGTAACGTCGCAGGTTCGTAAAAGTTGATTTTTTTCCAAGTTACTAAATGATTTTCATCCATAGTCATATATTCGCAAAGCTAGTCCAACATCTCACATTTCCTGACAAACTTGGGAGCCTAGGACTTTTTTCCTGGGTTCAAGAAGCAAAAGTAAAAAATGGGCCTAAAATCGTAATTCTGATGTCAAATATTTTATGCATTTTTTCATACTTCAAGTGTCTTTTCAAAAAAACAACTATTCTACGTTGTAGAGGGTTTATCAGAGTTAATATTTACCGTGAAAATCTTTTGCTCGAAGGAGATCGTTTTTGTAGGTTTAGGAAAATTCACAAAATGTACCACCTTTGCAGGTTAGAAAATTGAATTTTGTTGCTTCGTAAAAAAATCTGTCAAAATTGACATTACGACATTTGTTGTTGTTGTTGCTTTTTTCTTTGACAGTGGATATTGTGTTTTGGATTAGTGAAAAAAATTGTCTGTGAAAAATCTTTTGATTTCGAAAATATGGGAAAATCAAGAACAAAATACGACAGAATTAAAGGTGAAAGAGATGAGGAAGTTATGCAGGTTGCTCTACAGCAGATTGTATCAAACAGGCTGAGAATCAAAGATGCTTCCGTGATGTTCGGAATCCCAAAGACCACCTTGTATTCCAGGCTGCAAATAGTTAAAAAGCAATTGCCGGAGTCGCAGGAGGTGTCTCTGATGATGGGGTTAAAGAAGAAGGACATGATAAACAAATTTGCGTCACGGCAAATTTTCACCATGACCCAGGAAAAGAACCTTGTGGCTTATCTATTGGCCGCCTGCAAGCTCAATTTTGGGCTTACACTACAAGCAACCCGAGAGCTGGCATACCAATATGCAATCAGCGTTGGTCAGAAGGTTCCGGAAAGTTGGGAGATAAACAAGAAGGCTGGACAGGCATGGGCCTATTGGTTTCTGAAGAGACACAGGTGGAATTAGTAACTTGTTTAAATGCATTATTCTCGTCTTAAAATTTGAATTTCTTGTTTCTAGCGAAATTTCTCTACGAAAACCAGAAGCAACTTCCATTGCAAGGAACTCGAGCTTTACACGAGCGAATGTGGAAATTTTCTTTAAAAATCTGGAAGAAATCATGAAGCAACACGAATTTGAGCCTGCCAGAATATTTAATATGGATGAAACAGGACTCAGTACTGTACTTCAACCTCCAAAGGTTTTGGCAGATAAAAAAGCTAAACAAGTGGGGAAATGCGTCACGACAGAACGAGGGGAATCCATAACAATTTGCGCATTTGTTAATGCGGCTGGTGAAAGTATTCCTCCAGTCTACCTTTTCCCTAGAAAGAAAACCCATCCAGAGTATATGGAAGGTAGTCTGGAGGGGTCTATCGCATTCTACAATGATAGAGGATATATGGATTCGCCCACGTTTCTTAAAGTCCTTGATCATTTCAAAAATCATACTTTTGCATCGACAAATAATGAAATCTTGCTTATTCTTGACAATCATGCATCCCACTTGTCTCTGGATGCAATAAAATTTTGCAGAGACAGTGGGATACACATGCTGACTCTTCCACCGCACACTAGCCACCGAACACAACCGTTAGATCTCAGTGTCTTCGGCCCATTTAAGGCCTACTGTGCGAGCGCTTTCGATTCTTGGATATCAGCAGGAGGTGGCAATCGAGTAAATCTACGTAATATTGCCAGACTCTCTGCAGAACCACTCCGAAAAAGCATGACATCCAAGAATATCAAGGCAGGGTTTTTGAAGAGTGGAATTTATCCCTTGAACAGCGCTAAGTTGCTTTCATCCTTTGAGCCAACTAAGTACGAGTCCACGTCGACGGAAGTTTGTCGCAGCGTGTCAGGAGACAACCTTGGAAATATATCAACTTCATCATTTTCAACGGCTTCAACAGCAATTATTCCAAAAATCGCATTTTCCCACGAGGCCACTACTCAAGTAAGAATTCCTCCTGAAATCATTAATGAAGAAAGTATTCCTAAATTTCATCATCGTGAAGAATATGCAGAGTACAATGAGCAAGATAGATTCCCTCAAGACTTCCAGGAAGAGGTCTTTCCTGAACCTCCTCATCATAGAGAGCATAACGAAAAAATGATTCCCGTCCAGAGCTTTGTGTCACAGCAGGAGTCGATCTCATTCGATGATCAAATTCTAGATTTATCTACTCCACGCCAAGAAGCATATGACTGTAAAATGCTAACAGTTGGTCCTAAGAAGATTTTCCCTATAGCTGATGGTCCATTCGATCTTTCTAAATCATCCAATTTAAATGTGGTTCCTCAACATTCTGAGCTTACATTTGGAGGCTTGGAAGTGCTCCGGCCACTTCCAGCCCCTCCCAGCAAGTCAAACCAATCTACACGTAATAAAACAATGCAGTCTGTTATAGCCACTGGATCACCGGAACTTCAAAGAAAGAAGCAGATGGCTATGAGGAAACGGATCAAGGACGAAAAGAAGGAAATAAATGACCAAAAGAAGATTCAGAAAAAAGGCACTGCAAGAGGTGTCAAAAGGACGATTATGCCTGATACGGAGTTGCCAGTAGTCCCACAGAAGAAACGAGGACGACCTCGTAAAGTACCTCTGGGAGAAATTTCAAAGTAAAAATATCCTAGATGCTAATACTTACAAGCTGTAAAAGTATATTATTCAATATTATCTCAAATTTGGGTTTGTATTTACTTATTTTGAGTTACAGAATTGGATGTAAAATGGATTGTTATCACAGCGAACACTTTTTCTCAATAAAAATAATGTTGAATATCATTTTTATGTGAAAATATTTCATGATGTTCAGGAAGATGTTTCATGAAGATTTCAGGATGTTGGTTAAGTTTAGATGTAAAGCATTGGGAAAGATCGATTCGTGAATGTAGTTTATCCAACTGTATTTTCAATCTCTTCTACGAGGTTACTTTCGGTTCAATAATCATTAATACTTTTGGTTCCTCCAATTCAGTATTTTTCTCCTAACTTTCAGGGTTTAGTTTACAGCAGCTCTTTGAAGTTCAGGATGTTATCTTTGATCATGGAATCTGAGAATCACAATGCAATGATCACACACCACGCTGGATTGCAAACCTTTAAGAAAACCCTTTTCCTACCAGCAATCTTTCATTTTTCTGTCCTTTCTCATTATCTCTTATCCCAGGAGAAGTTGTTTCTAATGTTGGATCGAGAGGAAATAAGCGAGATTCCGATTACCGACTCTGGCGCTGAGGCTACCACAATGTTTTGAGCCACACCTCAAATCCTGTAAGCCACTCTAGGATATTTGACTCATCCAATCCAAGAATTCCTTAGAACAATTTACAAAAATTAGTAAAATATTCATCATTTTTCAAGAAAAACACACTCTTTCCCAAAAAATTAGGACTTTTCAAGATGTTTTTTTGTTTTGCTAATGTCAAATGTGTCAATCAATGACATATCAAACAGTAAGCCTAAATATGCTTATGATAGATGTGATTCATTAATTACCACTTCGGTACATTTTGTGCATTTCTTATTCAAATTTCCTTGTTTTAAAATGGAATTTCCCACATTTCACTTTAAATTGGTGGCTGCTAATTTTCGAAATCAGTTATGCCCGAAATATGTTCCGTAAGACCAATTGGAAGTGTTAGAGAAAATCCGAGGATTACAATAGGTGTGATTATGAGAGAATCACACTTAACTGGCTGTCAGAATGAAGCACAAAAATGGTTTTCCGAGTGTCAAAAAACATGTGTTAGAAAAATAGCTTAAAATTCATTTTTTTAATGCGTGATACTTCCTACAAATGGTGAAAACAAGTAGATGAAAGTTCCATCTAAGTAGTGATGCCCAATTTTTTGTGTCCGGTGTAATGTTTCCGGAGAAAATGAGGCCTACAGAGGTTGGAAAATATGGTACGAAGCAGAGTTAAAGCGGACACATTCGTAAAAAATGCAGCTACATTTTCATTTTCCTGTAGAGGAAAATCCAAGGACTTCCAGAAATTTTGTGAGGCAGAATTATGAACCCAATAAGTAAGAGATTTTTTTGATATAGTGATATAATTGATTCGGTGTGTGTGGCATTCAGTAAAAAATATTAAATCTTGGACTCCTTTTTTAGTACGAACCTTCACAATCTTCCCCTATAGGAAATATGGGATTTAAGACTAGTTATTAAAATTACCTATAGAAAAGTCAGATTAATTAAATGAACATGGGAAAAATATGAAATATTTGAAATCAGAATGTATGCAAAGCCAAAGATCCTCCCCAAACCCATTTTTTTGCAAATCTTCATCAAAAACAATAATAAATTTAATGATGTAAACTTTATAATAATTTCCCATCTCGTTTTAGGTCTTTTAAAATTCCCAAGAACACTCTCTAAAAGAGTTTTTCATGTAATATTGTAAAGTCTTTGTTGTAGGAAATAAACAGTTGCTCTTAAACGCAATCTATTTCCTTTCACAGCCAAATGTTTTGGCAGAACGTTACTATACTCTTTTTCAGAAGCTCTGGGAATGTTTCTTTTTTTTAATTTGTTGCTTGACCTTTTAAAAACCGAAATTCCGGTATATAAAAATTCTTTCATTTATATCTTCATTCTAACATTTGTTGGTCTGATCTTAGGCACATTTGAAATGCATTGAAAGAAAAAAAGTGAAGACGTTGATGGATATTTCGCATAATCATTTCCCGTTAATTAGTAAGAAATAGCACTTTTTGAAGTTTTTTCTAAGGTTCTTTTCCTTTTTTTCTTCTCACGGGTTTATGTCTTCTTTTGATATCTCAAGTATACATTTTTTTAATATTCGAATCGTCCGTCAAAATATATTGCAAAAGTCTGTCTCTGTCGTTATTGTCAAACTTTAATGTGTCTTTGGAGCTATACATCTGCTTATCTTAAGTGGATTCTTTTTCTTAGAATCATTTTAATGGTCAAACTTTAATTTACAAAAAAACTATCCGTTAGATATTCATTCATAGATACTTTTTTTCTTGACTTGTCGAAGACAGAATTCTACTTCTAAAATCTTCTGGATAAAATTATGTTTTCTTTTTTGCTATTTCTCAATATTGCAGTAAAAATGCTGAAAGATAGAATCGGGCTTTAATGATCAAGTCTTATTGTGCAAAAAAAACATAAAACGTTAGTTTTTGGGCATAATTTGGGTGAGGTTATTTTGTGGGATAAAAAAAGGAAGAATTCAGTGCTATAAATAAGAAAACGAGAATTACAGTTTGGAAAATAACACATAGAAACAACATTAGATCATCCAACAATCAAGGTCGCATGTTAACAGAGAAAGCCCCAAGAAGTACATATAGTGAATAGAAGAAAGAGAATGAGAAAGAAGGCGCCAAGAAATAATATATGAGCTGTATAAGCGGATGAAAATTTGTTCAAAGTGTCAATTATTAAACTTTGTTGCAAATTATGAATATGACAAATCACTTTCTAGGACCAATATGCAATTGTTGGTTCGCATATTTTAAAAAGGAGAAAATCGCATAAAATTTGTCCTTCAAGATTTGTGCATGAAAGAGAGTGATTGTTTGCGATCTCGCGGGGCATTCAGCTTTCCAAACCCATATTCAGCTCTTTTCTGACTTTACTTAAAGATTTTCTGTATGCAATAATGCAAATGCTTTCACATTTTTTTTTGTATATTTGCTTGAAGTGATTCTTCGACCTTAAAGGAAAGCATGCTCAATGCATGAATGGCGATTATGATATTCGCCGAGCCAAGACTACCAAATACGGGTATAATAGAGATTGGGTGGCATGGTATCTCTTGATCGCTTTTCACAGAGTTTTATATACCTCGTGTACAGAGTTATCAGCTGTAAATTAACAACGTGACACCTCAAACGCAAAGGTGACGCAATTTATGCAGAAAAAGTAAAGCACTGACGGGTTATTCTTGTTTTCTCTATTTTAATTGAATTAATGAAGAAGTATAAGTTGTGTCTCTAAAATTTTGTGATGCAAGAAAACGTGACTGATAAATCTTGATAGAACTTTATCGAATAATATGCCTTTGGATGAATCGGAAGTAATTAGATGAAGTTTAACGTTATTAGAAGAAAATTCAAAATATTTGAATGACATTGTATTATTCGAAAATTCTCGTAAGAGATCGGAAATATTCGGATGTCAAAATTTAATGTCATTGGTTGAAATCCAATCAAGTTAAATCAATCAAGTTTCAAAAATATTTGAATGTTAAATTTTTATGTTATTTCAGCCAAATTTAATAAAAAATAAAAGAAACAAATAATTTTGTCTCTCAATCAGAAGTAAACAATTTTTCGGGAATGGTAAGAAGTCAGAAGACTTCAGTTTTGGAGGTTAAATTTACGAACGTCGTACTTGGAGATAAAACGGACAAAACTGGTTACTGATTATTGCATATTCAATTTGACTATTGTTGGGTTATAACCAGAAATATATCCAAAAACTGTCTCATACAACAAACCACATTCCTAAAATCGAAAACTTGCTCTTCTTAACAAGGAAGCGAAATTAGCTTCGCACGTTTTAAAAAAAAAAATGGACGGTATTTTCGACAAATCAACGGCTCAAAGCATGAACCGATTTGATTCATAAATCACTCAAAAGATCCCCCAAAATAGTTGTTAGTAAGGTGAAGTGATATAATTTGGAATTAGTGTTACAAGTTGGACAATTCGCCGGTACAAGTTGGACATGGCTTTTTTCTTGATAAATACAGTACAAAATTTGTTTTTAAGCACAAGGAACCAAATTAAAAAACTAAAAGCATTAAAAATATGCAAATAAAAATGAAGTACTAAATTTATCAAAACAAAAAGCCCTGTCCAAATTGTACCATTGTCCAACTTGTACCACTGTCTAACTTGTACCACTTAATAGAGTTAATTTTTGTACAAAAATTACTTATCTGTTCATTACCGGTTTACAACCAATTTTAACCGGTTTATAAATCGCTGAAAACATTGCCCAAAATATCTTAATTTCCTTAAGTAATTAATTGTATTTCGGATAAAAATTAATTATTGGTTATGAATTGGTTCATTATCGGTTTATAACCGATAAATTGGCTTAGATTGAAATTAACTTAAGCTTATCAGGAATTCCAAAACCTTTTAAAGAGACCAATCATGATACCATTCGATTGAGAAATACAGTCTCTAGGGCCGTTTTAACTTTTGACCTTGAAAAAGCGTTATACATTTCCTGAAAAAAATATATGCCGGATTTATTAAAAGAATTATGGGAAAATATGAAGTGTCCGAAGCCATAGTGTGTGCGATGCCTAAAAGCTTTTCAATAATTATATTTATATTCATAATCTATTCAAGGCTCAATTATAATAATACTGTGATTAAAGTTTGGTAAGCCATCTTTTAAAAAAATGGCAAAATGCAGATGCATCAACAGGTAGTATAACTAACGCTATACAAAACTGGTAAACCACCAAAATATTTCTAGTTTCGCTCGTAAATTTAACCGCAAGTGTCAAAGTTTAATGTAATTTGAAAATAAATTCTTCAAAATGAATATAACACAAACCTTAACTACTATTTCATTATACACACCTATTTTATTGGAATCTAAATGGTTTAAATTCTCAGTTAACATTAATTTTTCAGACAGTTATGTACGTACTTTACTGCAACAAAAGCGACAGCGAACGATAATTGCGTACACATTTAGCGCGCTACTGAGAGAAAAAAGTAAAATATTTGATGCAATTACTTTTTTCTATATACTTCTTTTGCTTTATATTTATTTATTGCCGTTAATAATATTGGTGACACAATGATGTCATGGTCGTTTGAATTATTTAACACGATGTATAGAGTTGGCTTAAATAAAATGACTGGGAGTTTTTTGGTTTTTTTTCTACAGAATAAGAGTTTTCACTATTTCAATTGCTCTCCTGTCTATTATAACTTGATTCGCTAATTTATCTCTATAAGCATACAATTTATTTTTCATTCTATATTAGCGTCATTAATAGACAACATTGCGGAGAGTTTAATAACATTTTAATTCGATGTTGTTCTATATGAGGAGTGTCGCGTTTGTATACTTTTAAATTGGTTATATGGGTTTTTGCAATACTATCTTATATTCACTGTCCCACTAGAGTGTGTTGCTTAAACAATAATATTTTCTATTATCATATTTTCGCAATGTGAGATCATTCCAAAAGCGGAAAATGAAATGAATCATCTGGCAGTTTAATTGGCAATTGAAGAATATTCGTGGAATATTGAGACAGTGCTCTATCGTTTTTTTTTTATTGAATACACAATCCACTTTTGTTTGTTTATCGTTTTTGAATCTTGCAAATAAGTGTTCATAAATTTTTTGCATGGTTTTTATTATATTTTGTCAAGATAATGCATTGGACGATAATTTTTTCTCATATTTTTGGAATTTAGGTATCTTACGAATTTTCTGAAGTATTTTTGAACGACCTATTGAAAAAGGTTGATGCAATAAAATTAATAAAACCTATCTGTCCATTAAAAAAGAAATGAAACTAAAAATAATGAATTGCAAAAAATTAAATAATAACAAAGTGAAACACTACACAGAAAAAAAATATTTTGTAAAATTGTTCGTAAACGTTTGTGAATTCCTATATTGGGGATTTACGAAATGCTCGTAAATCGTATAACGTACAAACAAATTCGTAAAAGTTTGTACGTTTTACACAAACATTGTTCGTAACATGATCACTTGACGAAGCTTTTTTGTACTTTTACAAACATTTGTTCATAAATGTTCGTAAACACACAAAAAATGTTCGTAAATTTTTTTTTGTTTGCCAGGCGATCAATTTCCGAACAAATGACAAAATTTTACGAACATTTACGAACAAATGTTTATAAAAGTACAAAAACTGTTCGTCAAGTGATCATGTTGCGAACAATGTTTGTGAAAAAAGTACAAACTTTTACGAACTTATTTGTAGGTTATACGATTTACGAGCATTTCGTAAATCTTTAATAGGAATTCACAATAATTTACGAACAATTTTACAAAATATTTTTTCTGTGTAGAGTAGATAGACTCTTTTTGAGCTCGTGGAATTCAATGAATTTATTTCACTTTGAACGACAATCTTTAAAAAATATTTTGTATAGCAAATTAATTTGGGTGACACTATTTTAGTCAGTTTTTTATTAAATTTAGTAAATATAAATTACTCGCTAGTAAAATAGTCTCTTAAGTGAGTAGAACAACACCGAGAAAATTAAGAAGTTATGAACCATCACAATCGTAATATAAGAAACGCATTAAAAATATTTATGAAACTTTGGAATAATTACTCCCTAGTTTAGTTCTCTTTTATTGCAGTTTAAAATTAGTTCTCTTTCGCTATCTATTGAATAAACGTGCGACATTATTAATAAAAGTATTTTTATGATAAACATATAAGAGTTTAAATATCGCGTGATAAGAGTCTTACGCGTAACTTTAAATAATTTATGATTAATTTTATGTTATTTACTACACAAGTGGAATTTTAATGAGCTTAGTTTGAATATATTTTACTAGGAAAAATCATTTTCTTGTTGACTAAATTACAAATAATGTTGACTATCAATTTGTTTGTCATGTGCATATGTTCTAATCTTAATTTAAATTATAAGAAACCGTGTCAGTAACTGTCAATTCTATTGTCTTATCATTGACAGTTTTTTCTAAACGTAAGCAACTTGCTTCAATATGCCAAATAGGGGAAGTGGGGCACCTTTGAAATTGGGATTTTTCACCTATTTTTAAATAAAATTGAGCCCTATCAGGATATAATTTAGCTTCTTAATCTGTTTGTGCAGCTAAATTATATCATGATAAGGCTGATTTTTTTATAAATAAGTGAAAAATCCTAATTTCAAAGGTGCCTCCATTCGCCCTAATGATCGAAAACTTCTTATAGAGTGCTGAGGGTATAGGGGACACTGTGGCACCCCCAAACACGGGGTAACACCGAACACTGCGATTTTTCAATTAGATCTTAGACTTCAGAGGGCAAGACCTGTATGAATTCATAGATACTATAGGGATGCTTGTCCACTGAAGAGAAAGTGGCCGAAATTGCAAACTGACCGAAATTTGGTACAGTTACTATATGTCAATTACGTTCAAGATTTGTTTGACATCTAGAGTTGAAGCTCGCAACATTTTTAAAAATGGTCCAATCGCTACACTTTTTAACCTAATTGAAATGCCATCAATATTTTTTTTAATCCAGTCGGGGAAGAAAAAATTGCCCAAACTTGCTAAAGATGTAAAAGAATATTTTCTCTCTACCACAGCTCATAAATTCAATAATTTCTTCTTAAACTTTACAGTTATACTCATCAAATTTCCATAACAAGTGACGCAATTTTAGTACCTATTTAAAAGTGGAAGAAGTTTCTAAATTAACTTGAACTTTCTACCTTCATTTTTTTCTGTATAGTTTCATAATGTACTTCACCAATCTCATAAATAAATCTACACAGTAAAAAATTGTGTGAGAAATAAAGTTGTGTATTTGAAAAGTTGTGTAAATTCACAAGCACTATGGTTGTAAATTGTAAAATTACTATCATATTGGTGGTACGATACTAACATAATGCTAGTAAAATTATGTATTGTGTAATGAAATTTGTGTATTGGAAAATTTGTGTGAGAACTGTCAAAATTCCATTGTTTACTATTGCAATTTTTCTAAGATTTCAGATAGATTTTGCATTTTTAACTGCCTAATTGTCTTCTGGAATCATTCATTGGATTCTTAAAATGTGCCTCAGTCGTGAAAAATTAGGAATAATTATGTAATAACAGAAAACAGAGGAAGCATCATGTAAATTAGAAAAATTGACGATGCAACTCTTGGCCATTTGCTGAATAGGAGTAAGCAAGTCGGTAGCGCAGGCAGAAAACACGAGACCATCAACGCAAAGATTATGGGTTCAAGTCTCAGACTCTCTCTTATTTTTTTTTCCTTTTTTATTCTTTTTTTCTTTTTTTTTCTTAGTTTAATACCGAGACATATCACAGATAATACAAATAAACCGAACAAAATTGCTCTACAATCAAAATTATAGACAGGAAGCCATTTTATAAAATTGAAAATACACAACTTTGCCAATACACAACATTTCCAATACACAAAATTTACAACCATAGCGCTCGTGCAAAAATTACCAATCGTAGTGGTTGTAAATTTTTTTACTGTGTGCCTAATTGTCTTCTGGAATCATTCATTGGGTTCTTAAAATGTGCCTCAGTCGTGAAAAATGAGGAATAATTATGTAATAACAGAAAACAGAGGAAGCGTCATGTATATTAGAAAAATTGACGATGCAACTCTTGGACATTTGCTGAAGAGAAGTAAGCAAGTCGGTAGCGCAAGCAGAAAACACGAGACCATCAACGCAAAGATTATGGGTTCAAGTGTCAGACACTCTCTTATTTTTTTTCCTTTTTTTATTCTTTTTTTCTTTTTTTTCTTAGTTTAATACCGAGACATATCACAGATAATACAAATAAACCGAATAAAATTGCTCTACAATCAAAATTATAGACAGGAAGCCATTTTATAAAATTGAAAATACACAACCTTGCCAATACACAACATTGCCATTACACAAAATTTACAACCATAGCGCTCGTGCAAAAATTACCAATCGTAGTGGTTGTAAATTTTTTTACTGTGTACGATATATTTCTGCCTTCTTTGCATTTATTTCGATATCATCTTCGTCACACACTTAAAAGTTCCATTCTATGATTTTCCCTCAATTTACTACCTCAAAATTACACTCAACAGATATTTTCTCTAATTGTATTAATTTCATTTGGTATAAACGTGGGACATTTTTGGTACTTTTCTTCACCTTCTTCCTTACCATTTAATTCTCATTTGTAATTCTCTCTCTGTGCGAGTTGGTTGGTATATATCTCTTTTTTTTCACACCTCGATGCTAAACACAAGAATTTGCCAACAATTTCTCAAGTATAACGTGGTCCGAGAAAAAAATCGTGAAGGTGGAATATTTTTACTTCTTTCGTGCTTCACTCACCTTTAATAGTGTAGTAAATTTAATAGAATAACATTTTTCAGAAAACAACATGACTTCCATACTATAATAAGAAACTCAAATTGCAAATAAAGCAAATCACTGTTGTGCTAATAGTCAAAATTCTTGGGAGTAACTTGGAAGATTTGGAATTTTAACTGATGAAGAACCGTACTTGTTTAGAATTTCTATTTTTGGATTTTTTTCCGTAAATATTTATTTGATTTTTAATTTAGAAAAGATTACGAAAACCGGGGAAGATTTTTGAAGAGGAGGCTTTATGCGAAGCAAAAGATCAAAAATCAATTTTTTTTTTAGTAGTATCTTTTTGTTTGATTCATCACCATGTGAAAGATAAATTGCGAAATTCAAAAGTTTGGCAAATAATGAGTCAAATTTCCCTGATTTTCTATATGCAAATTTTTATTTGTTCAAAGTCTCATTTTCTTCCACTCAAACATTGCTGTGAGTTGAGTAGCCGACCTCGAAGAAATCATAGTTAATGATTCCTCAATAGTAAACACATGAAGAGTATACAAAAGAATGTATATAGAGAATAGCTAGACTTTCCTATATTTACTCCCTCTGATCCCTTTTTATTCTATTTTCTGTCTTTTCTATAGTAACATTCCCCTGATAAGACATTCTTCTGTTGTCACTTTTTAATCCACAATGATAGAGCACTTTGTAAATAAATTTTACGCTTCTTTTTTTTCATATATACGACAGTTTCTCTCTCACAAGTGAAAATGAAACAGTGACACTCATATTATTAATCATCATTACACATTGCCTTATAAAATGCATTGTTGTGTTAATAGGTAAATTCTCATACATGCCAGAGTGAAAATTGTTCAACACATTTGTTCAATGTAATACAAGATCTTTTTTATCCTTTAGATCTTTACACAATTCAAAAGATCTTTCACACAAATTACAACAAAAATCACTCTTTTTTACCTTTTCCCTTTCAGTTTGTGCACAATATTTGTGAAATCTTTTTAACATCAAATAACCTACAAGAAGCAAACTGATTTATATTCATTTGGTCTTATCTAAAGAGGCTGTTGAAGAAAGTTTAATTTTGTTTATGGTCTCACGACGGAGCTTTTCTACATAAAAACTGTTTGTTTCACACAGTCTTATCGATATAATATATTTGTGCGAGTATGATACATAATTTTTGTCGCAGAAATTAATACGCAATGGCCATACATAAATTAAAACGCTTTTAATGACCGAAATATATAATAATTGAATTATTTAAAATATTTGAATTATTAATATTTTAATTAAGTCACTCAGAGCAAAAACAGTCCATTTTAATAGAGAAATAACGATAAACTGTTTTTGCTCACAGAAATTCAATTAATTGTAATTGATTGTTAAACTCTTTTAAAGCATAAAACAAACTATATTATTAATTTTTGTTGAAAATTATTAAAATAATTGAAAATAATGCAAAACAATTTTTTAGAATTACGAGTTTCATTTATGCAATTTAGACTCTTTTAGTCCAAACATTTTTTTATTGCTAAATTAGGATGAACTACTGAACAAAAGTCACGGATATTCTTAAATGGAAAGAACAAATAAATGCTAAACTAAGTATAAATCCAGTTAAGGAAAATTTCCTTTACAATCTAAGATTATGTAGACTTGAAGATTTATATTTAATTTAACTTTTTAGTGTCAAAATTAAAGATCAAGTAACAACCTTTTCTTAATTCACTAGGAAATTTATCATCAAGCCAAATCCGTTAAGAGAAATATACTTATATCCACTAATTTTTTTTTAAACATTTTCATCCTTTAGGGGATATTGGGGCGAATTTAATTTCGGGCATCTTTGAAATAGGTCTTTTCTGATATTTTGAAATGGAATTGAGCCTCATTAAATACAAATGAAAAATAGGAGAGAAAAAAACACTTACAAGGGAAGTACTCCAACCGCAGTTATTTCGATTTTATTAAAACTTTGCATCTTGCCTAATTTTTACATGACAAATCGATTGGTGATAGTCACTAATTTCGCAAAAATCCCTTTACGCCCCTACAGAGGGTGGGGTTGGTGTTCAAAATTCAGAATTTTGTCTTTATTAGCCAGAGGGTTGCCAATAACGACTTGGAGTCTTCAGGTGACCCCCCCCCCATAAGTTGACCTTGGGAATCTAAATATGATCTTCATTTCCCCCCCACCCCTCCACTTCCCCTGAAAAATATGCTTTTTGAATATTTCGAAAACTACTCCTACGATACTTTTCATTTTTAGATATGTTTTAGGAGTTGTCCAGACGGATATTTCGTTCAAACATACCAATGACTTTGAAACATTCCTTCATTATTTATTTCAAGGTCAAAAGTTCTACTCTTCAAAAAAAACTCTTTTCCTCAATCAATTTTATTAAAGTATATTTTTTTACTAACATGTATCGATTATCCATTAATTATAAATCAATTTAAGCAACTTTAATGCCATTGACACGTCTCCCAATATGTCCCAGCTTCAATGTCCCCCAATAAAAAAATTATCTCTAGACGTTTTTTTTTCTTTTATTTTTGGATATGTTTTGCAGGTGGTTCAGATAAACATTTCGTACATACATACTTGTATGATCTAAAAAAACACATTTATTTAATATTATTATAACGATTATAACCATTATCATAACATTTATTTAATATTATTCTTATTATTATTATAATATTAAATTATTTAACATACTTTAATTTTACTTGTTACGCATAGTTTATAAAATTTTAAAAATTATGAACAAACTTATTTAATCTAAAATGATTTGCTAAAATAGCCATAAAGTTTTGCACTTTTGAGTTTTGTTTCTTTATCAAATTTGCTTATTACAAATTTTGCTATTTGATTTGATTGATTTTATTAATAATTAATGACGTTAGAGATTCTTAATAGTTAGGCAACAATTCTAATTTTTTATAAGTTTAATTTAATGTTTTTTTAATCTATTTTTTAAATCTAATAACTTATTTTTTGATTTTAAATCTTTTAAATGACAGCTTGCAAACCTTTCTGATTAACTGACTTCTGAATAAGATTATTTTTTTTACTTATTCCTCTGGGGTTTGTTACAAAAATTAAGCTGGCGATGGACATTACAAGGAAAATCCTTTCAGCTTCGTACACACTCTGGCTTCAAACATTTCATATTTCCCATATTCATCAAATTCATTAAAGGAATATAAGAAAAATATGAAGTGTTCGAAGCCAGAGTGTGTGTGAAGCCTGAAAGCGTTCCCCTATTATTTTTTGATAATTTGAAATTATACTTTTTATAGAAAAGGGAAGCGCGTTTCTTTCGAACGACTCAGGCTTCGGACAACGAATTTTTTTGAATTTGATCCACCGTTCTTTTTAGAAAATTTAAGGTTTTTGACTATCTTAAAACAAAATTATATTATAATGGGATAAATTCATAAAAAAACAAAAAAAAACAAAATGAATTGTTAGAAGCTTGAGTCGTCCGAAAATAACGTTTTTCCCCTGTATGCAAAATTGCTACGGAAACTTTATTAATTAAGCCGAAATTTTATTATATAAGGGGCGGGTGCTACAGAATTAAATTTACCAGTGAAAAAATTGTTAATTATTTATTATCCTTCTTAGAATTTCATTAGCTTACGATGAACAATTAAAGGAAGTTGCAATAATCTAAAAAAGATTCATAGAATGTCTGACATAACTTCTAACTCAATGTCAGTGAATTCTTTGGGAAAAGATTCACAAATAAAAAAAAATATTGAAATGACCTTCTAGAAACTTTTACGCGAAATAATGATAGAGTTTGTGTGAGAGACATCGTGTGATTTCAATACAATGGTTCACATCAATTTAGCAATTCCATCTCTCATTCTGCTCTTGTTTGACTATAAAATTTTCAAACAATATTGATTAAAATTTGTTATCTGATGCTCAATTTGAATATTTTACATAACATATATATACGCAGAAAAACTGGATATATTGGTGATGCCATTTTGGTGAGAAAATGAATGAGGAAGTTTTAATCTCCCAGAGAAGAAGTATAGTATGAAAAAAAAACGATATTTTTGAGAAAACTTTCACTGTAGCATTCCATGTGATATTTATTTGATATTGAGAGTCACTATGTTTTTTCTTTTCTTTTAATTTTATTTAATAAATGTTTCTCTTCCTATTTTGCATTTGCAGACACATACCAAAGGCAAAGGCAACGACAATAGCTGACACACCTGAATTGAAGAGAATAGCGGAAAACACAAAAATTCAATCAAATGTTCAATATCATGCAGAATTTGAAAAGCTAAAGGGAAAAGTGACACAGGTGAGATAAGTATTATAAATATATACAATATTTTAAGCTTTGGAGCGAATTGGGTGAGAATCAATAATATGCAATTGTACACAATTGTTTGATGTATAATATTGAGAGAGGGGAAAAACTAATTGTGTGCTTTTGCAACATATTCTGCATTCTGGGTGCAAAAAGGTGGCTGATGATCCAGAAACGTTGCGAATAAAGCAAAACACGATGCACATATCGAATGTGGCGTATCATGGTGATTTAGAGAAGAAAGCAGCTATGGAGAAACAAAGAGAAGCCGCTGAAGTATCAGATACATACACAAGAGGTGAGTGCTTTGTCTTCTTTTTATTCAAATAAAAAAAGAGCTTTTTCAGGTACACTATTATAGAAATCTTTTTTTTTTTTAATTTGCTTCCTGGGAGCATTGAGCATTTGCAAATATTCTCGTCCAAATCTCCCTGGAGACCAATTGTTGATAATTGAAAAAAAGACGTTTGCAAAATGGGAGCAAAAGACAGAAAATTAAAATCAATTTGATTTGAGATTAGCGCAAATTGACCATCGTCAAGGGGTTCATATCTCACATTTTTTAAATGCTTCTGTTTAGTGATTACTTAGGTACTGAACAGAAACACAAGCCTCAATTGTAAAACAGTTTCAAACATTAAGAAAATTTCAAGATGCAAAAACAATTCTAATTAAAAAAAATATATTTATTTCAGAATTGTTTTTCTATCAAAATATTTTTTTCTTGAGTTATTGATCTTAGACTTCTCGCCGCAATTTACTAAATATTCTTTTAGAGATTTTATTATTAGGGAAATCATTATTCGTACACAGTGAACCTTCCAACGATGCAAATGTTCTCTTTGGTTACAAAGAGTTACTTAGTCATTTTATTAACTAAATTTATTCACTGAAGCCACGACTTGTTAAGAATTACATCCAAAATGGATTTAAGTATTTTTTTCTCTCCTTTTGAGCGCCCAGTGAGCGTCGTGGATAAGAAGCAGCTCAGAAAAATAACGATTTTTTAGCGCTCTTTTAGGAATTTTATATAGGAATTCTTAAGGCATGGGATTTTTGAGTTTTTGCGTTTGAATTAAAGTGCAATATTTTCAAAAAAAAATGGAAATTTTTGTTAATTCCATTTCGGGAGTGTTTTTTGGAATCTTGAAAAGCTGTTTATTGTCATTTTTTCTCAAAAATTAATGCTTATTGCGTATAAAAATGTATACATGAATTTGATTGTAATTTTGGGCACCTTGTTTGTAATTTTAGACACTCTTTTTGTAATTTTGGACACCTAATCCGCCTCTATAATATGCTCATTGTTATCCATTTCAATAACCTAACTTACCAAGGCCTCTTCCTGTGTATGAGAAGGAACCGTATTCCAAAAAGCCCGGCACTTCAAATACACGCAGATTCAAGTATTTCCTTATTTTTCCGGGACTATATTACGACATTTTACACTACACCTCGTTCTTAGAGATCATGCTTATTTGTTTCTTCAAGCTTTATTTAATTTAGTCATCACACAAATTTAAAATTTACAGTTTTGAGAAACAGAACAGCTGTCCGAAGTAAACAACACAATCTCAGTAGTCAATCTTCGTCTATTTTTCACACGAAAATGTAATACACAAGACAAACTTCATTTTAGATCTCATAAAAAAATCACTAATAGTGCGAATTAATAAAATATTCAATGAATATTTAATGATATCACTTAAAAATATCGAAAAAAATTAGTCGGGGAAAGTGCGCATGCTTCGTACGATCACAAGCTTCGCAATGACTTTTTCCTACGTTTCTGAATAAATATGACTCCGCAAAATAATACTCCCTCCGTTCCGAAATAAGTCGTACGTTTGGGAAAAAGCTAGGGGTTAAGGAATGGTTTCAGAGAATGTTTTTGTTATTTGAATATTTTTTATATATGGGATTTTACGACGATGGTAAGTTGAGGAATCCATATGCTGAAGTTGTTCATTTTTCGCGTTTTTTTTTTCAAAGAGCTCCGGTATATAGTTAATTACTAAAAAATGGACTGTGATTAACATTACAGGCTAGAATTTGTTCTAAATTTTTAGTATGCACAAGTAGAACTTAACAGTTATTACCGATATAATATATTTATTGCTCAAATTTTAAAGAATAAGCAATAAAAAGCACATTCTTTTTATGTGTATGAATATCTGGGTGCTAAATGGTTAGAGATAGGGATATGGGACCTTCGGCGGACCCCCCCCCCATAAGTTGACCCTGGGGCCATTAATATGCCCCTACTTTTTCCCCCGCCCCTCCCCTTCTCCTGCAAAAAATCGCACGACCTACTTTCGACCGATACCAATGGTTTTAGGTGGGAAGGGGTGGGGAAATAAGGGACATATTAATGGTTCCAGGGTTAACTTATGGGGGGGTTCGCCGAAGGTCCCATGTTCCTATCTCTCACCACTTTGCACTTTATTTAGAATGAAAATAAAACGCAAAAAATAAGACATTTTTAAGTCATTCGTTCCTCAACTTACCATGAAAACTGGACCCCAATTTTAGTGCTGAAAATTAACAATAGTTCTTTTCAAGAGATAATTGTTGATACATAAACTTTTCTTAATCCCATTTTTTCCCAAACGTATGACTTATTTTGGAACAAGAATTTTTCCCAAACGTACGACTTATTTCGGAACAGAGAGAGTATTAAAAACTGGGCACTTTCCTCTAGTTTTTAAAAATATGGGTGCGATGAGTCACATTTATTGAGAAACAATTGAAAAATTTAGTTCCTATGAAGCTTGGGATTGTACGAAGCATGTGCACATTCCCCTACATCACCAAAGCTAAATAAGACTAAAGTAAACACAAAGTTCTGTCATATTTCTCGTAAGGAACTGCTCACATTGAAGTTTCAACAAAAATTATTTTACTTCAAATCATATTCAAAATTCAACGTATTTAGTATTAATATCTTCTAAAAAGAATTAATATTTAAATAGAAGACATTCGAAAAAGGAAAATTCCATAGTCTTAACCAATTTATTTGTAGTGTCCAATTTTACCCTCAAAGTGTCCAAAATTGCAAGCTGTCCCAAATTACATGCAGTTCCCCTGTAATTTTCTATCGTTCAACTTTTTCTTTATTTTTTTGATATCCCGAGATATTAACCCCTTGGTGATCGTCTCTGTTGACTTTTGCATTTTCCGGGAAAGGTCCACTGTATGATAGAGATAAAGTGCGAGGATAGTGGGCGAGGTGGGTGGAATTGAAGAGGAAAATGAGTGCCATGTGGGCGAAAACAGAAAGTGCAGCAGTTTGTAAAAAGAGACAAAGAAATAGTGACCGTAAATTATTTCTTGTATATATATGAGAAAGTCGCGCTATATAACTTCTTGTGAATACTGTGAAATTTATAATCTGCTTCATTTGAAATTTCCACCGAAAAAAAAACCACAGTTTACCTGTGCATACAAGAAATTCTCGCAAATGACTTGAGCAATTATTTAGTGAAAAAAAACCGACTAACAAAATACACAAAACTTCCGGTTCATTTTACCTCCTTATTTGGAATTTTCTTTTCAAAACATGCAAATTTTTTTTGCAAAATACAAATTATTGAAAGCAGAGTGAGACTTGAGAAAAAAAGTTCAATTGATGTTTTTGCAATTTTTCTGAATAATCCTCTTGAAAGTGCTTGAAAGCTTTATTTTTTTTTATGGGAAAAATGGAAGTTAGAAGGTTGAAACCAGAAGAAGACGAAGAGCTTCAAAACTAGAAGTTGTTGGAGGTATAATATAAAGCATAGTGTTTAATTGTGAAGAAGTGATGAGTGAAGCGGAACCGAGATTTCAGCATAAACTCACCTCACATCTGCTTCCGTTTCACTTTTCTGTCCATTGTCAACCTACAAATTCTCAACTTTCATTGTGTCTTTGGCAGCAAGAAGTGGTGAATGTTGACAGTAAAATGATTATTTGATGCTTTATTGTGCATCAAAAGAGTTGGCAATCAAATTTACTAAAAAAAAATGGTGGTAAAACTTTACAATCTAATTTCTTTGGGAGAATTTATACTGCATGAGCCTAATAAAAAGCCCTCCTCTGGAGCTCTTTAAATCAGTCATTTTCTCAAGGTAGTTTTCACTTTTTTGTTTTGTTGCTTTTTTTTGAGGCTTTTTCTGTGATTTGGAAACAATTTAAAAACATGAATAATTGCTCAAGAAACTGTGAGGTTCCAGGATTTTGTATTTTCTTCGGCACAGACGACCCACTAAATTGCCCAATTATACGAATTAATTCACTATAATACAATGGGAAGACTTATCGTCAGTTTAATCAACAATTACCGAATTGGAAATTTAACATGAGGTTTGTGTAAATTACCCGCATGTTGATGAACTTGTGAGCTAAATTGAGAGGAAATAATGAAGTTTTGTATACCAATAACTGAAACTTATACTAAGTCACAACAACTTGCAATACCTTTGACAAAATTCATTACATCTGAAACATCCAATAAAGTTTTTCAAAAGCTTTCTTTAAAAATAATATAATGTCAAAGTTAGAAAGTTCTATCGTATACTATTTCAGAGGTAATATTTCTGAGTACTTTGAAAAAGAGATTTGTAACGCTTATAAAAGTTTTCAAAAGATTGTCCTCCCGTGTAAAATGAGAGAAGTTTTGTGAAATCGGTAAGAAGCACGAACGTAAGATATACCAATAAAATTTGGAAGATAAATTCTTACTGGATGCATCAGCAAAACACAAAAGTTTTCGCGAAAGTTTTCAGCGCTACAAAAAACTTAACTCCAGTGGTGAAAATTGTGATTTATCTCTGAAATTAATCTAACAAGAAGTCTTTTGCTCCTTGGGAATGTACTGGAAAAACTTGAGATTTAACTGTAGGATCACTTATCTAAACATTGATCAGAACTTGGAAGCTTAATTTTAAAACTTTTTGGATCGATATCCAAAGAAGTAATTGCTCTAATCTACGTTAAAATTTAATGATGATTTGCATTAGGGTAATTTATTGAAAGTCCAACAGAGCTGATAATCGAACATACTTAAAGTTAGACTATGAAAGATAGCTTCAGAATGCAAATGTTCGTATTTCCAAATTTTATGTCTAAAACATGATTTATTCAAAGAGGAAAAACCGGACTTGGCCTACAAAGAAATTGTAAATTGTCATAAATTTAGAAGATATTAAATTTTAAACTCAAATAGAAGACAAAATATTGTGTTTTCATTCTAAAACAAATTGGGTCGTTTAACCCTTCAAAGCGAATGGGACACCAGTGTCCCAAAAATAAAAATTATTTTTTCGGACGATTTAGTGGATATATTAACTTTCTATATAGGTACCCAAAAAATTGATTTTGTTTTGAGAGACCGGTGTCCCACTTTGTCCTTAAACTTAAAGGGTTAAATTAGTATCTAAATTACAAACTATTTTTATTTTGTAATTTTACTGCTTTTATTTCTAAGATTTATAAGTATAGAAACCTTTATAAAGGATTAGACCCTTTTTAACTACTCGAACTCCAAAAGAGAGAGCAGTTTTCTTGTACTTACCCCACTCAGTCAATGTACCAGAAATATTTGACATAGAATGTTCATATTTTGGGATTAGTTTCCTACAGAATAATAGATGATTTTTTTGAAAAGAAAAAAAAATTATCCATTATGGGGACGCAGGGAGCCCCTGTCAAACACGTCTTAACGGTCACTGAATTTAAATTCTGTGCACTAATTCATTACAAACTGTATTGATTTAGACAGAGCAACTATCCAAGAAAACAATTTGGCAACTAGAATTCAAATCAGGAAAGAGGAAAGAGGCCAATTTTAACAAAGTCGACGGGATGTCGAATTTTCCGTCCGCCATTTTGAGCAAAATTTTTGCATAGCTTCACGCGAAGCGAGAAAAGAACAACAAAATGTATTCCCATCTCTGTCGGGCTATTTTTTGCAAGTAATTGAAGGACTAAATTAACTAAAAATCCATTCCCGACAGAAATTCGAATATCAATTGCCCTGGAATAAATCATCTAAAATCACTCAATTTGCGTGTGATGTATAATACCATGGTAAGGAATGGGTTAATATACAATTTCTAGGTTGCGCTCAAGACAACCTTTATCTAGATTTTTTTTTTCTAAAATTAGGGAATTAATCCCATTTCTGACATTCAAAGCATTCATTCAATAACTTCAGGGATGGGATATTTAGTTCTTCTATTTAGCTAAATAAGTTTATTTTTGTTTTGAGGTTATGTTGAATCTAACCTACAATACTTCATTCAAACTATGAATGAATGAACATAAATCTTTCCCATAGGATAAGATGAGGTAATTCGGAATCATGTCTATAATATTTAAGCTTTTACTAGAATAGTTATATAAACTAGAATAATCAGGTAACTAGAGCAAAATCCTAAAGCTTCGAAGTTTCGTACTACTAGACTTTTTTCCTTAATGATTTTTTTACCTACGATACCTATGACCCTCTTCAGGAAAAGAGGAACTAAAAGACTTACCGCGAGAGGATTTCTGACACGCATTATGGATGAGGTTGTCAGTTCCATGCCTCGTGAGATCACGTAAAGTGAAGAGTGAAGCTTACTATGGATGAAATCCGTACACTCAGTTTCGGCATTAAGCACTTCGGGATTATGCACCTGACGAGATTATGCACATACAAAATTATGCAAGTTTGCATACTTTTGGGAGTCAATTTATGAAATCATTTTTGAAATACGCCTGAATGTATACTATTTTGCGACGCTGGAAATTTAAAGACTATGCTTAGTTTTCAAAATAAAACTATAATTTCTTTTATTAAGGTAAAAATTTTAAAAATTCTAACAATTTATTGAACTACTCTGGCCAAAGAGTACTGTTTGTTGATGAATTTCTTTTAAAAGGTTGAATCTTTTTGCTCTGACTACTTTTACTACTCGCGAAACTTCTTCTACGGCCGATTCATTCAAAAGAAATCGCCTGAGGGTATGTAAATTTTCTCGATGCATAATGCCATTTCGCGCGTTTTTTCGGTCCCGAAAATGTGCATAATCCAGGGAATGAGTGTTTATCTTAAGCCTTTAAGGACGATTGAGTCACCGGTGACCCAAAAATGAAATTTTTGCTATGGCCTTCTAGAGTGGTGTCACCACTTTTCTCGCCAGTGACCCACTTCTCGTCACCTATAGTTAAATCGAAAAAAAATCATATAATAGGGTCGGAGGAACGTCTGTTCGACAGGGAACCCCTATTGACACTTTTGTCAAAATGTTGAAAATTATTTAATGTATCTAGTAAAATATAAGTAATATAACGTTTTTTCTGTAATATACCTTTTAATATAAACAGAGATGTTCAAATTTCGTATCCGAAATGGTACAGAGTAGGGTGTCAATAGGGGCTGACAGGAGTTCTTAAAGTGTCAATAGACGTTCCTTTCACCCTACGAGTAATAAAAAGAATATCAGGAAGAAAAAGTAACGCTGAATATATTTTTTAATAATATTGTCCAAAATAATTGAGTTTGAGACTTTTCAAGTAGGTGGCGAGATGTGGTTATTTTTGAATTTTTAATATAATTTTTTTAAGTAATCTACTGTTAAATTGAGGGACTATTATGCCCAATGCACAATAATTTTTGTTTGTAAACGTATTTTCAAAATTTCCTGTAAGAGAGAGCGAGATGACTACTCTGAAAAAATTGTCTTCTTAAACTTAAACTAACAAATGGATTTTGTTGAAATTTTGTCAAAAGCATGTTATTTACCAATTTGACAAAACTTTTTCTTGCATTTTATATGGAAAAACACCCTTTTGACAAACTTTTAACAAGATCCAGTTGGCAGCCGATTTGACAAAACTTTTCCATATTCTGTATGGAGGAACATCCTTTTTACAAACTTGTCTTGTTAATTTTACAAAACATTTTTTTCAGAGTAGATTCATTCACTCTCATTGAAATGTCAAAAACATGTGTACAAAACAAAGATTATTGTGCGTTGGACATTAGTCTGATATATCTATAGACAACATACCTAAGTAATAAACTCTGTGTCAAATTTAAGTTACTTAATAATAAGGGTTTAAAAATTATAACTAAATGAATTTCATTTTTTCGTAAAAGTGGCGATAAGTAGTTACTCCACCCTAAAGTTGTGTTTTTCTTTAAAATGTCACAAAAAATAATTTTTTCTGAGCCCCAATTTTTGACCTTCTCGTCCTTAAAGGGTTAAACGACAAGGAAATTCCTGGTGACTTAAAGAGATTTTGAATCATAGAAACTTGTATCATATGTAGAACTCTACCACATGATCCTTTAAGTACCCAAATGCGAGGTATAGATCTATATATCAAAATATTTGGCTCAGATTCATTAAGAAACATGGGAAAAATCGAGCGGTGGAAGACTTCCGTCATATGAAGCTTCAGAAACTTCCTTTATTACACTACATACTATAAGAATATGAAAAAAAATAGAAAATATCCTAGGCTAAGATTACTTTTATGCTGCTTATGCTGCTTAATTCAGTATAAAAAAAAACTATTATAAGAATTATTGAGATAGACTTTTTGCCAGAATTTCAGAATAATCATTTTCTGCATACGCCAATTGCTTATTAAGGCAGCAGAATTTGCTCCAATTGAGCTTTTCCCAGGGGTTACAGGTCAAATTGACAAGATTAAAGACTGGAGCAGTATTCAAAGTGAACAAAATGAATTTTAAAAATTCAATAATAAATTTTGTCTCTGATGTTGTGTTCATTTTGTGATATATAAATTTTGCATGTTTTTTCTGCATTGTTTTTTTTTTAAATCAATGCTTGAGTGTCTAGCTATTTGTCAAGATGATTTATTGTTTTTTTTCTACTATTTATTTTTTTTATCACAAAAACGTCATCTTCATCTTCATTTGTGTACGTCCCCAACACTTACATGTGCTTTGATACTGTGATGTAACAAATATACAAACAAAAAATTGTGCTGAATGTGGTTTGGGAACAAAAAAAAAAACAACTGCAGACAATAATGATTCAGAGTACTTCTCTGAGCAATTGGCCGCTGAATCACTGTCACAGTATCAGGCTCCGCCGCCTGCGAAGGTTCAGCCTCCGCAGCAGCAGGAGCCGCCGCCGCCGCAAGCACATCACCAAGCAAATCATCATCACAATCAGTCACAGCCATCGCAAATGAGCTATCACCAGCAGGGGAAGCCGGCAGCACCACAATATGGGGCTCCGCCACCGCCTCAATATACCAATAATTCTTCGTCAGTTTCTGCAGTACCCGGGCATCAGCAGCAATATGGGGGGCCACCGTCACAGCCGGGGCAGGGTTATAACAATCGCAGTACACTTGTACATTCATCGGCTCATCCTTCCGGTGGCCTCATTCACTCTCATCATCAGCAACAGCAGCAGCAGCAGCATCAGCAGCAGATCAGCCAAAAATACTACGATCAGTATGAGAATTATGCTAGGCCGGCAAGTTACAGCAACAACAATCAGAGTGTTGGGTACAATTCACAGCCGGTGGGGGGATATGGGAATTCCTATCATCATCCACCACAGCAATACACACAGAATGCATATACACAGAACAATCACTATAGCCAACAACAAATGGCTGGAATTGGGAAGATAGCAGATTATGATCCATTAACAGATGGACCAAGAAATGTCCCAAATACACAGAGACCCAGTTCAACACTCATTTACAGTTCTGATCGCAATTCCGGTGAGTCTCTCTTGTCCCTCATCCATTAATATCATCCATCTCTATTTCAGCTATCAAATTCATCTTCTCTATTTTTTTTTATTTTAACTTTATTTTCGGTTCTCACAATATTGCTGCTTTTATTGTCAAACTCTCCCTTATCTCTCTATCTGTTCAATTATGATTTTACTAACCAGCAGTTGTCACTTGTAATAACTCTCCTGTCATAAGGAAATGGGGAACTCTTGGATACCATTTATTATAATTGGTTGACAAATTTCTCTTTTGAAGAGATTCTCTGGGGCTTTTTCTTTCTCAAGATTAAAGTCACGCAATTTCAATGACGTGTTTTTAATCTTCTTTTTTTTAATGTGAATTAAAATCTTATTTATAACAATTTTAGTTGCTTGGCAGTGTCACGGTCCGAAATCAGCTCATAGAGCTGAGGACCTGTGGGTGGAGGAGGGCATAAAAAAAAACAATTTTAGTTGATATTGCGAAATTTTTTTTCTGTTATATGTATATATTTATTTATTTAAAGACATAAAAATATACTGACAATTGCAGGATTGATAAAAAAAAATACTAACACTGTGCAACGATGATTTTGTCCCTGGGTTCTCATGCTATTTTTTCTATTGCTAGGGTCAAATGATTTACGAAAATACTTATCATTTTGATTTCATTTGGATTTTGCGCCTGGTATTTACGAAAAACGGTTTTTTCCGTTTTTTGATACTTGGGTGCCTATATCTCCGAATCTGCTGAACCGATTTATTTCTCACTAAGGAATAATTTGTTCCCCTTTAGATGCCCGATAAATCCTCTGAACAGATGAAGTTCGTACAACCGACACCAGCGGCGCTGTAGTCACAAATATGTCAGAAAACATGGAAAAATCGAACTTTTTAGCAACTTTGATCAAGAATATCTCGAAAACTAGGACTGTCCTTAACAATCTGATTTATGGGTTTGATAGAGAATTTTATTAGCTACCATTTTGTTCATATACAACTTTTTGCTCAGATTATTTTTTAACCTCGAAATTGAGGTTCAAACGAAAAATGAGCATTCAGCCAACTTAATAAATCCTTCACAATTTCGAGTGTTATTGCTTTCTTTCCTCGCAATTAGGCAGTACAAGCTTTTATTATATTATTTAATACTCAAATATCGATATTATGGTGATTTTTATATGACATTTTAAATTTTTAAATATTATTTTATTACTTGGAAACTTGTATAAAACTTTTACATATGTGATATACATAAAGTAACAATTACAAGTTCAAAAACTAGTTTTAGATTTATTTCGACGAAAATCACGTAATTATGAGTTTAAAATTGTAGGATTGTAGATAAATGTAGGAAATTTTTTTAAAGAATTATAAAAAGAAATGAATTTAGAAAAAGGATTTTTTGCAAAGTTTCCATAAATGTAACTGGTATGTAAAAGGTAAAATAGATACTTATTGATTCTAAAACGTCAATTTAACAAGAAATATTCTTTGAAATATTTAAAATTTTGCAATATGCAGTTAATATGCCTTTTTTGTAATAGTCTTTTGAGATTGAAATAACACTGAAATCTTACTGAAGATATTGTTTGAGTTATTACCTTGTATTATATCTAAACACATTTTATAATGCAATAAGTATTAATAAAGTCCTACAACTGTAAGAAAAGTGAAAATAATACTCTGGGTTACCTAAACTTGAAAAGAAAAAGTCAAAATTTGCGAAATAGTTAAGTTTTTCTTTAGTTGGCTGAGTGCTCGTTTTTCGTTTGAACCTCAATATCGAGGTTAAAAAATAATCTGAGAGAAAAGTTGTACATGAACGAAAATGTAGCTGATTAAATTCTCTATCAAACCCACAAAAGAGATTGTTAGGGACAGTCCTAGATTTCGAGATATTTTTGATCAAAGTTGCTAAAAAGTTCGATTTTTCCATGTTTTCTGACATATTTGTGACTACAGCGCCCCTGGTGTCAGTTGTAAGAACTTCATTTGTTCAGAGGATTTATCGGGCATGTAAAGGACAACAAATTGTTCCAAAGTAAGAAATAAATCAGTTCAGCAGATTCGGAAATATAGGCACCCAAGTATCAAAAAACGGAAAAAAACCGTTTTTCGTAAATACCAGGCGCAAAATCCAAATGAAATCAAAATGATAAGTATTTTCGTAAATCATTTGACCCTAGCAATAGAAAAAATAGCATAAGAACCCAGGGACAAAAAAAAGTTTGAAATTGTTGCACAGTGTAATTGGAATCGGTTTATCCAGGATTCAAAGACCTTTTAAATAAATCCACACTTAATCCAATCAGTTAAAAAATGAGTCCTTTACAGTCATTTTAATATTCAAACTTAAAAAATAATCCTATGCGTTTTTTTTTGTTATTGTATTTGAATGTTGGTTTAACTCTTTCGTCTCTTTTGGGACGAGAGTACCCAAAGCAGCATATGAATGTTCTGTGAAAAACAATGTTTTTTAAGTATTCAGAATTGATATAAATCCGATTCTTGTGGATGATTACAAACTATAAGGATGTCCAAATGTGAGATATTTTTTGTAGGACCTCAATTAATTCCTGAGCTTAGATATTTTTGATTAAAAATTGTGAAATTGGCTTGCAGCATATGCTGCGATCCGGAAAGAGTTAAATATGAAAAGACTCACATTTTCTAGATTGATTAAAAAAAAAAGTACTGTTGGAATCGGTTAAAATTTATCCAGGTTTCGAAGACGAAGACCTTTAAAATAAGTCCTTGCTTGCTCCAAACGGTTTAAAAATGAGTAACTTAGGATCATTTTAATAACCTTGAAAAATCATCTTATCCATTTTTCTGTTGTATGGGGACGTTGCTTTAAATATAAAAAACACCGGCTATTTTTCAAGATTGATTGATAACTAGTCGGTTGGAATCGATCAAATTTTAGCCAGAATTCGAAGACCTTTCAAATAAGTCATTACTCAACTAAATCGGTTAAAATGTGAGTCCTTTACAGTCATTTTAATAATAAAATTTGAAAAATAAACCTATCCATTTCCATTATTATATGTGAATTTTGTTTTAAATATGAAAAAATACGTTTTTTTTTTAGAAAGATTGAAAAATAGCCGGTTGGAATCGATTAAAATTTATCCAGAATTCGAATACCTTTCAAATAAGTCCTTACTTACCACAATCGGTTAAAAAATAGATACCTTAGAACTTAGGATCATTTGAATCTTAAGCTTTAAAAAATAGTCTCACTAATCTTATATTGTATATGCATATGTGTATGTAATTTAAATATGAACAAAACAGATTTTTAATGAACTGAGTGGAATTAGAATTTATTTTGGATTCGAAGACCTTTTAAATAAATCCAAGATTAGCCCAATTGGTTAAAAAATGTGTCCATTAAAGCCATTTTAATCTGTAAACTTGGAAAAAAACCCTTACCACTTATACAAAATAACTTTCATTTTGTAATGCTTTTTTGACATTTCAGTAAGAGTGAGTGAGATCTAGTTCCAGTTGTCTTGCTCCCTCACATTCTCAGTTTCAAAAAATTGTTTTATCCATTTGGAATCGAATACAGAAGTCAATTCAGAGATTCAGCTGATCGAAGAACTTTCTTCTGCTTTTCATCCATGTTGATTCCGATTGAACTCTCCTCCTCATCTCGTTCGCACACGCTTTTAATACCTGATTCGGGCTCAATCTGATATTCTCCTCGAACTTTATTGCTCTGCTGGCTGCTACCGTGGATATTCTCTCTATTTTGGATTCGAAGACCTTTTAAATAAATCCAAGATTAGCCCAATTGGTTAAAAAATGTGTCCATTAAAGCCATTTTGACTTGGAAAAAACCCTTACCACTTATACAAAATAACTTTCATTTTGTAATGCTTTTTTGACATTTCAGTAAGAGTGAGTGAGATCTAGTTCCAGTTGTCTTGCTCCCTCACATTCTCAGTTTCAAAAAAATGTTTTATCCATTTGGAATCGAATACAGGAGTCAATTCAGAGATTCAGCTGATTACTGATTACATATTTATAAATCTGAATTCCAATTCAGACATCCCAGCTGATTACTGATTACTGATTTAGCTGATTAACTCTTTCGTCTCTTTTGGGACTGTAGTACCCAAAGAAGCATATGCATTTTCTATGAAAAACAATGTTTTTTAATTATTCAGAACTGATAAAAATCCTATTCTTGTGGATGATTACAAACTATAAGAATGTCCAAATGTAAGATATTTTTTGTAGGACCTCAATTAATTCCTGAGCTTAGATATTTTTGATTAAAAATTGTGAAATTGGCTTGCAGCATATGCTGCGGTCCGGAAAGAGTTAAAAAAGTCTCCAAAAAGCTCCAAAGCTGTTTCCGTATTCAGAGACATCAGTGTAATCAGCAAATTACTGATTAGCCGCTGATTTATTCTCGACCACATGGTGGCCGATAAACTGATTTAAGTTAATTTGACATTTATGAAAATCTATAATAGTGACTAGTATCATATTTTCCACGTGATTTTCTTGAAAAATTATGTAAATAAGTGCTTGTATTTTTATTATTTATATTTTTTGTCATTTTTTTATTCTTAAAACAATATTTTGTAGCAATCTACAAAGGGCAATCGAAACTACTATTAGAAAATAACTGTGAAGAACTCGATATTATTTTTTTCGTATATTGAAATTGTGAAACGAATACTAAAATTCCTTTATTTATGTTTTTGCCTTCCGTATTCCAAGTCATGAAAGCTTTTCTTCCAGCTTTTCTTCTTAAATTCTAAGATTTGGTGATACTCTTACCAATGAGAAAATCAAAATGAAGATATCATGGCAGATTTTTCACAGCTGCTAGAATTGCGATTCTCAGATTGTGAGTGAATAGCGACTGACAGCATACATGGAAAGCTTTTGCTAGAATGCCAAAACTAAAGTTCTCCAGAGGATTTCAACCTTTTTTAAGGTTGTTTGAATAATTGTTGACAAAGTGAGGGTTTATACAATATTTAACTTTCAGAGACCTTGTATATTAAAGGTTTGCGATGCAGATAAATGAAGATTTTCACACTACATATTCTGTATCAAGCATAAAATGTCAAATGATAAAGGAATTGATTAATATAATGATATAAAATTGCGAAATTTTAGTTCATTATTCCATAAATTTTACGGAAATGACAGACCCTTCTGAGAAATTTTGAATTCCCGCCAAACTGTAAACTCTCCACACTGATTTGCAATAATCAGTACCCATTAGGAGCTTTTTTGGAGAAAGCTCACAACCTGTGAATAGCCATGCACATTTGTTTATTAATCAGCCAAACAAATCAGCAAAATCTCTGAATTGACCCTACAGTTCAAAAGAAAACCAGGGGTGAAATGATAACTTTTTTTCGATCGACTGTCGATTCTGAAAAATTGTTACTTTTTTTGAGGAGTGTTGTTTGGAATCTTCGAGATAGTTTATTGTCTTTTTTCTAAAATCATTCTTAATACATTTTAAAATGGATAAAAATATGGTCATAGCTTTGAGTGATATTTCGGCCACCATGTTTCTCATAGTTCTTTGCCCTTCCAGAATTCTACCAAAGTCTTTTTCACACCATCTTGTTCGTCGAGGTGACATTATTGTTCTTTTTATGCCTTGTATAATCTTTAGAGTATGCAAAAACTAAATATTCATGGAAATTTGAGGTACAAAAGAAGTGGCCGAAATTGCAAGCTGGCCGAAATTTGGTACAGTATTGCCGCATGTCCCTAAGGTTCTGTTCTTTTTTTTTGTTGTACTCTTAACTATTCAGAATTAAAAAATGAACGTCGCAGATTTAGTGAAAAAATTAAATCCTTTATGTTCTTTATGCACTATTTTAGACAATTACCGTTTATGGCGTATATATGTCTCGGCTTATCCTTGGCATATTGTCTTATAATTCATTAGTTTTTTATATTTTTATTTTTTAAATTTTGTAGTTATTTCTTAGTAATTTGGTAAACTGATTAATAGGAAAGAAATTTTAAAACTTAAAAAATTAATACCCATTCATTTTTTTCCATTTTTATGATATCCTTTTTCACAAAACTAAAGAAAAATCAAATTGTTTAGTCTATTTAATTGAAGCAAGTATGTAAAGCTCCTCAAGTTTAATACAAATTCTGTAATACAATTATAAAAAAAAACTAAAACACACCTTAAAAAAAAACTTAAATTATAAAAAAGTCTCAGCTAAAATATTAACATAAATTACTAGGTAGAGGTTTTATCTAAACTAATTTTCTTCAAAAGTACATTTGGGATTGACTTAATAATATTTGTACTACATTTTAACTTTTCGGATTATTTTCTTCCTTCTCAAGACTCTGTAAAATACCATTTAAATGGATGAATGAACTCTTTTTAACCCACAAACTCCAATGTATATATATTTATCGAAGTGCAGCAGAGGAGCATTTGTTTGCAAGACTGGACAAGCAAACGGCAAATGAATAATTTAGAGTGTGTCCAACTAATCTGCTTCTGTGTTTGATGTCTTGCAGTGAATTCTAATCAAGCGAGACGAATTGGCTCTATTGCCGATATGGATCCGGCCAATGGAGTCTATGGATCTGCAATGGAGCAACAGCAAAATCATCTGTATCAGCAGCAGCAGCAACACAACCAAATGAGGCATTCGCAGCAGCAGCAACAACAGCAACAGCAGCAGCAGAGGGCTGGGAAAATGGTAAGATTTTGCAATGTGAAATACTTGGGCACTTTAAAGAAAAAGAAGAGGAGAATTCTCAATTTTCCAAGCTTTCTCCCTCTCGGAACACTGAGAAAAATTAGTTGAAAACAATTTCTAGACAAAATTATTCAAAAAAAAAAAAATGTTCCACATGTTTTGAAGTCCTTATAGCCAACTGACCGCCAATATTTCGAAAGAGGTTGCATTGAGTTCTCGTATCTTTTCGTGTCAATTTCTTTATCGGAAATTCTAAAGAATTTTCTAATAATCCATATGAGGGAATTCCTTATAAATTAACTTAGAATTTATATAGAATTTTCCAAGCATAATTTCCACTATCATTACAGATAAAACTATAAAATTGAGTATAAAAAAATCTTTGACTATTAGGGGAACTGTATCAAATTTCGGTCAGCTCGTAATTTCGGACACTTTGAGTGAAATTTCGTTTTTTAGCTGAAATTCTTTACAATCTTAGCTTTTGTGGTCCGAGATGAAAATCCGATCTCGTCAGATCGGGCCCAAATTTTGGATTTACATGATTTGATTTGTTCCGTCCATCGTGTAACGACGTCAGATTTCACAGTGTTTTGTGTATTTAGGAAAATCTTTTTTCCACAATTCTGTGAACAAATAATGAAATGATGACAAAATATACTGTTTTAGTGAAGAAAACGAGACGGTGAGCATCTTAAAATCGCCGGCAGTACTTCGTAACAGAATGTTATGCAGTCACAGAAGTGACACCGAAAATTTTGAAGATTTTTCAAACAGGTTTTTAACCATTTTCCGGCTTATTTGTTAAAGTGTATTAACGTGAATTGGCCTAAGAGGCCCTCTAAGAAGCATCCTCATTAGATTTTTGGCATAAAATAGCCAAAATCTCCCGGTTAAAACCCTTTCGCCCAAACTTTTCTCGGTGAAAAAATTGGCTAACAGCAGTCGCTAACAGCTAAACAGCAGTCGCCACCTACTTTAGGCGGAAATTCATGAAATTTCTTGAAATTTACCAACTCTAAACTAAACTAACCTCTTGAATTTAGCTACCCTTTTTATAATAAAATCCTCTACTCGCATTCTAATTCTATTCAACATTATTTCCTATAGAAAAAGTGCATAATTCCAAGAATTGCTCATTGTAATTATAGTAATTATGGACGAACTTCAAGATAACGATCGTTTGAAGACAATCGTAGGGTCAGAGTGCCAAATTTCGGCATAGTTGCAAATAAGCATCGAAGTCTTAAATTTGAAATGCAATAATTTTAATTCATATTGGGGCCAATCCATCTCAAGACAACCATAGGGGTACCCTTCATGGTCTTAGATGTTTCTGAATTTTACATACCTATGTTAAAGTACACGATAAAATAATATACCCCTATTTTTTTTTCGCCCAAAAAAAATTCCTGGCCGGAGACACATGGCGCCAAAGATGGCGTCTCGCGCTTCATTCGTCAAATGAGATTTTTGGAAAATATTTCAAAATGCTCTATCTCGCGAACGGGTTGAGATTTCTTCTTACTCTTTTTTTTATTGGAAAGATAATTTTATACTCTTTAAAACGATATACTAGCTTTCGTATTATGTGCTCAAGTTTTTTTGTAACCGTCTTTTAAATTTTTTTTTGAAAAAAACTAAAAATTAATTTTTCTCAAAAACCCCATTCTCAAAACTTTTCATTTTTTTACTGTTGATCAGTAACATTAAGTACTACATTCCCTGAAAAGGCCAGCTTCCACTTTTGCGCTTATTTTTTTTTTAAAAATATTCAAATTTTTACAAAATTTTCAAAAAAGGAAAAAATACCAGTTAAACTCAAAATTTTGAGTTCAACTTTTCAGGGAATACAGTACTCCACATCCACAATACTTATAAACAGTTGAAAAATCAAAATTTTTCGATTTCCCGTTTTTGAAAAAAAAAACATTTTTTTTATTTTCAAATAAAAATCCTTTTTTATAACAAATTTATAACTTTAATATGCATTTAACACACGTGCTAAAATGTTGAATTTTTTTAACCTAGAATTAAATTTTTTTTTAATTTTTCAAAAAAAATCCAAAAATTTTCAATTTTTTTTTTTGAGAAACTTAAAGAAAACAAAAAAACATAACTAGTACATTTATTAAATATGAATTAAAACTTTATTTTTGTTAATAAAAGGCATTTTTATTTGAAAATCAAAAAAAAATTTTTTTTTTTTCAAAAACGGGAGATCAAAAATTTTTGATTTTTTAACTGTTTATAAGTATTGTGGAGTACTGTGTTCCCTGAAAAATTGAACTCAAAATTTTGAGTTTAACTTGTATTTTTCCTTTTTTGAAAATGTTGTTAAAATTTGAATATATTTTTAAAAAAATAAGCGCAAAAGTGGAAGCTCGCCTTTTCAGGGAATGTAGTACTCAATGTTACTGATCAACAGTAAAAAAATGAAAATTTTTTAAAAAGGGGTTTTTGAGAAAAAATAATTTTTAAATTTTTCCAAAAAAATTTTAAAAGACGGTTACAAAAAAACTTGAGCAGATAATACGAAAGCTAGTATATCGTTTTAAAGAGTATAAAATTATCTTTCAAATAAAAAAAGAGTAAGAAGAAATCTCAACCCGTTCGCGAGATAAAGCATTTTGAAATATTTTCCAAAAATCTCATTTGACGAATGAAGCGCGAGACGCCATCTTTGACGCCATGTGTCTTCGGCCAGGAATTTTTTTTGGACGAAAAAAAATTCGGGTATATTATTTTATCGTGTACTTTAACATATGTAAAATTCAAAAACATCTAAGACCATGAACCCGCGATTTGCGATTTTCTCGGTCGTCTTGAGATGGATCGGCCCATTGATATTTTTTGTTACTTCCTTTTCGGGAGGGTTGTCTGGAACCTTGAAAACCAGTTTATCATCTTTGTTTTCTTTAAATCACTTCCTAAAATATTGAAAAAATAATAATAATACGGACATTGCTTTGGGTAGTATTCCGGCCACTTTGAGTGAAATACCGGCCACCTTTTTTCCCTTTTTTCTGGCCACCTTTTGTGACGCAACGGATAGAAAATTTCAAAACGTCAAACGGAACGAGTTCAATATTTAGTTTAATACGTTTATATGACCCACAAGCCCTGAGATCTTCCGTGTAATTTGTCCTGAAGACCTGAAGAGCAGCATCTCAAATTTATGCGCAGATTCCCTTAGCAATTTGCCCTTCCTTTTCCACATCATCTTTTTCATAGAAGCGATGGTTTTTTTCTCTGGACATTATAAAACTCAGAAATTGAAAAAAAAAAACATAAAATGAATAAGAAATTTAGGAAAGCAAAAGATGTTGCCGGAATAGGCAACACTACCTCACCGGAGAGACGCTCACAAAGTATATACTTTTTTACGCGAAATACAGGATCCAGCTTGGAAATTTCACCAGAAATTTAAAGATTGATTCACTATTAACATAAACAGAAACAATCTTTAATGAAAACTAATCAATTTTCATGAAAAACACCAAAGAAAAACCTTTTGCACTTCACCACAAATCAGAAGACTGCTAGAAACACAAGAGATCTGTCACATTTTTTGTAAGACTCTTTTCCACACTGAGTTTTTTACAACGCAATTTAAATTCAAATTATACCTAAAATTTAACGGTCTTTATGTTAATACATCTTAAAATGAATAAATATTTAAAAGCAAAATGAATTCATTGACTATTCGAAGATAACATACATAATTTTAATTAATTTATTTTCATGGCCGAAATTACAGTCAAAGTGGCCGAAATTAGAAGCTGGCCGAAATTTGGCACACTTCCCCTATATCTAGTCCTCTCGCTCACTCCCTAAACATATTTACAAACAAAACTTATTATGCGTGGGACATTAGGCATTACTTTGGAAAAAAAATTATACAGAAATCTATAAAAATAGTAGATTTTTTTTTTCTTTTTAATCCGTGGAAGCTTTGAAGCTCACTGTACAGAAAATTCCATAGAATGCCGCGTACATAAATTACGCCGGTCCTACGCAGAGTTTCAAAACCGTCCGTGGATCGCCACGCGACAATTAGTGTAAAATTCCTCATTGGAAGCCTGCATAGGCGGTCTAGTCCTCGGATTTTGTAGAAAACATTTTTGGTGGAACTGCCTACGGCTATTGGCTAGGATTTTCGCAAATTACAGTCAAGCTGTCAAATGTCAAAAGTTACAAATGTATTTGTAAACTTTTGTTGAATCAACAAATTTTGTTTTTCAATGTTTGTTTTTTCTTTATCAAAATCACTTTTCAGAGAGTTTTTCGGGCACTTTACGATTATGAAGCACAGGATACGGATGAGGTGAGTTTTGCAGAGGGAGATGTGATATTTGAGGTGGATTCAATTGATGCTGGATGGATGACAGGAAGAGTTGAACGCACAGGAAAGGTGGGAATGTTGCCGGCAAATTATGTTGAATTGGCAACAATTTAATAAGGAAAAGAAAAGAAAAAGAGTAAAAGAAACAATCACTTTCGATAGTCCGTAGCAGCTTATTCCTTTTACTTATTTTTGCTATTTTTTTTAATTGAGTTAGAATTCTATCAATTTTCTTGATCATTCAAAGAAAAGAAACTTTTGTATTTTTTTGTGGTCTTTCGAAGAATTTCCTTGAAAGTTTTCTGATAGAAATATATTTTTTTTAAATGATATATCAATTTTTAATTATTTTCTTATTAAAAAAATAAAGAAAACAAACGATCAGTATGTGAAAATTTCCAAAGTTTCTCTGCATTTCAACGAATTTTTTTTCGCTATGAAAAAAGAAGCTCTAAAATGTTCCATTTTATTCTTGAGTAATAGATTTTTTTTTTTGTAATTTAGATGAAGGTAAAGAAAAGAACTGATTTTTTGAAAGAAAAATAGTGCCTTTGGCTGAAAATAATTGGCAATCATTTTTTTAAAAGTGAGAGTGAACATGAAAAAAAATTAATCAGTGCTGCAATTACTAGTAAACTTAATAATTTTTTAAACTAATAAAATGAGAAAGTAAAATTAATTCCTCAATTTTTGTCAATTGACACAGATTAAGATGTAACTTTTGTTTTAGTCAATACTAAGAGAGATTTAAAAAATTGTTCAAAAAGAATATAAATATATCAATGAAACTGGTGCAACATTCCATCAGCAATAATTGCACATAATAAATTTAAAAAAAAAGCCATAGAAAGGGTAAATTTTTCAATAAAAAGCCTTCACATTGTAATTTTCTTTCCCCTTGAAAATAACTTCTACTTAAGAGAAAAAAAAAGAAAAATTATATCATATATGAAACTTTGTGTAACGTTTTTTGCAAAATGAATAATACAACAAAAAGATGTAGATATTTTGTCACTTTTAAAAGGTACATTGAACCTTTTACAACATTTTTTTTCTTTTTTGTTTTGATGAAGAAGAAAACAAATATTACTTTGATTTCTTTTGAAGTAAACAATTGAAATTATTAAAAAAAAAATACACTGCAACTAATATCTTAGAATTAGTATCATAATTTATACAATTTATTTTAATTGATTAAACTTATAATCTATTGAACGTTTTACCTTGTTCAGTCAAAATATGAACTAAAAAAAAAAAGATACAGTGTACAGATGAATGAATTTCTTTTCTAACTAGATATTGTTCTCCTAAAGTGACAAATGTTATTCTGGAAAATATTCATTATAATAAAATATATGTACATGTAATGAAAAAAAAAATTTTTCTTCTGAATCAACGATAAAAAAAACTTTTAAATACTTTTTAGGAAAGGTAAGTTATGGTGCTATTCCAATGAAAAATGAACATGCTTTTGTTCTCAAGTGCCTCTGTATTATCGACTTTTCTTTGGGTTGGTTTTTTATTTATTAATAACCATGCTTTTGAGCTAGTGCTCTTGAAAGCAGAAGAAAAACGATACATTTATTAATATATAAAGATTTGTCAGAAAGCAATGCTTGCGTCCACCGCCGTCTTAGCGTTGTTGACCAACCTCCAGAGCCAAACGGTAGAAATGCTCTTTCTCAGGTTGTATAAGCCATCTGCATCATTTGAAAAAACAAAATCTTTTTGACGTTTAGGCAAAAGCAAAAACAAACTAATATGCCAAAAAGGTTTGGATAAGCCGCCGTTTCTCCTCTCTAGAAAGTGTATTCCAGAGAGTAACTCCAACGACTCCTTCATATTATCAAAAATCAAAAAATATGGCATTTAGAGGTATCGGAGCAGGATGTCTTCTATGGCAAAAATGTAGTCCTAAGTGGAGTCTATTGTGTACTGAAGAGAGTACATTAGTATTTAGTTTAGTTTAGTCTATATGATTTTTCAAAAGTTGCTTTCTTAGGTCATTTTTGAGAAATTTTTTCAAGTTGAAGCACAACTACTTACCTTTCCAACGGATGCCCATTTGTTAAGTTCTGTACACTAGAACCGGAGGAATAATTGGTAATATGAGACAAAACAGCAAAAACAAAAAAAAATAATTAAAGAAAATTGTGACGTATAGGAAAAAACCAAGAACAGATTCTTGATCAGGGAACTCGACTCTACCAAACGTAATATGTATAAACACTCTTAAATTAATTTTTATTTAATGTTCCTTATGAACTTTCGCCACCGAAATCCATCTCGACTGAAGTTAAGGCCTTAACTGTAAGACGAAATCTTTTACACGAATTTGTTCCCGATAATAGGAACAAAAAGATTTCCGATATGAGTAACAATTTCGTTCTAAAAATTAAAAAAAAATTTAATTTTTGGAACAAATATGTTACAGATGTAGGAATAATATTGTTATAAAAAATATGTACCAATTTGTTCCTGATAGTGGGAACAAAACAGCCGAGTGCAAAAAATTCTGTTCCAACTTTCTGAAACAAATTTGTGTAAAACGGAGTCACCTCAAATTTGTAGACATTCCACTGTATCAAAACGGTCTCAAAAGAAATAATAATAATAATAATGCTGACACAGCATTCCATGAAGGAACAAGGCCTTCCCGCAAGGGGATTTCTAGACATGCATTATTATTTTTTCTTGTACGGGATGAGGTTGTCAGTCCCATGTTACGTGGAATCAAGTGCAGTGAAGCTCACTGGATGCAATCCGAACACCTTTGACGCCAGAAAAATTCTTGGTGACCTAAAGGAGATTCGAACCCGGGACACTTACATCATAGAGCGAGTGCTCTACCACTTGACCCATTGAGTGCCCGTTCCAAAAGAAAAAAAAGAAAACTAACAAAATTCTAACTGTATTTCGTAACAAAACTGTAGACTCTTTGGAACAAAAAAATATCTTCTCTAGATACAAATCGATTCCAAAAAATTTGTTACATGGAAAACTTGTTCCAATATTTTGGTCAGTGTCCAAAAGTTTTGACCGTGTGGCTGAATAAAATTCAGAATCTTGCCTTGGAACGCCTCGGGATTGAACCTGAACATCTTTCTGAAGTGGCGGAGGATCGACAAACGTGGGCTGCTAAATTGCATGTCCATGGCCCCGCGATCCCAATAGGAATAAGCGGTTGAAATTCATGATCGAGCTCTGTATATTGTTTTAAAAATTTGGCGCCAAAGAAAAACGCGGGAATTCATTATGTGGTGCCATCTATTGTTGAGGCCCTAAACATATTTCATAGTTTTAGTTTTGTCCACAAGCGCTGTTAGCAAGTGTTTCTTTTTCATTCCCTTGGACACGTATTCTGCCGCAATGGAAGGGAGTTTACTGGTAATTTAGCTCAATTTTAATCTTAATTTCACTTAAACAATGATCTTCAATTTAATTTTCATCGCTTTAACACAAAATTCTAACATTTTCTCCAAAGACTTTCCCAGAAATTGCAAATCAAAGCAACCTAACCTCTAAAGTTGTTTTTGTTTTCGTCAGGAACCAACTTTGTTTACTGTGAAGGGAATGTGCATCCTGGACAATGATGGCAATCGAATTCTCGCCAAATACTATGATAAGAATACTTTCCCCACGGTAAAAGAGCAGAAAGCATACGAGAGGAATCTGTTTAATAAAACCCACCGGGCCAACGCGGAAATCATCATGTTGGACGGATTGACGTGTGTCTACAAGAGCAATGTTGATCTCTTTTTCTACGTGATGGGCAGCACCCATGAGAACGAACTGATCCTTATGTCTGTGCTCAATTGCTTGTTTGATTCCGTGAGCATGATCCTGAAGAAGAATGTGGAGAAGAGGACGGTGCTGGAGAATCTGGACATCGTAATGCTGGCATTTGATGAAATATGCGATGGAGGGTAAGTTCAATAGCTCTGTTATCATTGAAATTTACAATTTATCCTTTTCTACCAATCAAAAATATTAGAGAAAACATATTCAGGTATTGGGAAATGTTCTGAATCACCTGAATCGCGATTCGCAATCCAAAATTTCTCGTATGAAGCTTATGCTTCTCATGGTCTGATAAGTTGTATGACTCCGTAATATAAATGTCTCTACGATCAATTCAATTCAATTTATTGACTCACAAATGAATGAAATGTATAACAAATGAATGTAAAACAAAATAATTTACAGTATATTGAATGTGAAATGTTTGGATCATAAACGTTCCTATGCTTTTTGGATTGAATGAAGCATATGCTCGAATTCAATCCAAAAAGTGATAGGGGCGAGCTACGCTTCGAGGCTGTGTAATCCTGTATTTTCTAGTATAAATATTTATTTATTAGAACGTGAGAAAAAAAATAAAGCAAATGAGCAAAAAAATAATAAATTTGAAGTGGAAGAAATTTAAATAGAATCAGTAAAAATCCTAAATCTGAAAAAAATAATTATCATTTAATGCCCATATTTACACGGTAAAAACTTTTGGACACTGACCAAAATATTGGAATAAATTTTCTTAGGAACAATTTTTTTAGAGCAAATTTGTACGTACGAGAGATATTTATTTCTTCAAATTATTTTTTTCACAGTTTTGTTACGAAATATATAGTAAGAATTCTGTTGAAGTTTTCTTTGGGGTGATACGATGAAATATCTACAAATTTGAGTCGAATTCGTTTTATATAAATTTGTTCCTAATGGCTCGGGCACACCTTTTAGATCAAGAAAATTTCTTTTTTTTTTTGTTTCCCCCCTTACCTACCCCCCTTACCAAGGTCTTAGGTCTTGAGGCCTATTTTGACCAAAATCAAATGTTCGGAGAACCGAAATACATTCATCCATGTATTCAAAAATACCAAATCGTCGATCAATAAAAAAAAATTTTTTCCTATATGAACTGGTAAAAATAAATAATTAAATAAATAAATAACAGATATGAATTAGGACCTTACACATCACTAGCCGTGTTAAGAAAATTTCATGAAGTCGAATTTCGAAACCCTTTCTGTCTCACATGTTTTACATATGACTATCTCATTTTTTCACATACCAAATTCGATTGAGCTAAATTGAATTTGGAGTGATGTTTAAGAGAAGAAAAAGAGTGCGAGAGAATGAGATAGACATATGCAAAACATGTGAGAAAGAAATGGATCCGAAATTCGACTTCATGAAATTTTCTTGATCTAAAAGGGTGCCCGAGTCATAAAAGTTGAAATCGAATATAGACATTTTGTTCCCAATGTCGGGAACGAATTTGTGTAATTTAAAAGACTTCGCCCATTTCGTCTAACAGTTAAGGCCTATACTTCAGTCGAGATGGATTTTGGTGGCGAAAGTTCGTAAGGAACATCAAATAAAAGTCAACTTAACAGTGTTTCATACAGACGCGTGTATTACAAAATCATATGAGAGTGCCGGCAGCAGGGGGCAAAGGGAATATCGAATAAAAAAAGTGAAGTTGTCGTCCTCCTCGCTTCGCTCGTGGCTTTTGGGAACAAATTCGTTACTAATATTGGGTGTCTTTGTTTCTCCTAGAAGGTACAAATATGTTCCAAAAATTTTCGGTGTTCATGAAATATTTGCAACTCGAAAAGCGTGAAAATTCGATTTTGGGTTGAATTTTTGAGCTTCAGAATTCAACTTAAAATCGAATTTTCACACAATTCGATTTACAATCTCTTCGAGATCACCTGTAAAGAATCTCAGTTGCCCAAGGGTTGGGGTACATTGAAATGGATTTGGGACATAAAAGGATGGTGTGCGGAAGAGGGAGCATTTTATTTGCCACCGAACAGCCCCAAAGTCTTTCAGATTTGGTTGCTAACTCGTCGCCAGGTGTTTTTACCATTGTACGTACATTATCAAAAAAAAAAGACAAGACTACCCGGGATCACACTGCCTGGCACGTGGCGACAATGTGCAAGGATAGTCAACCCCATCTAGTAGGAAAATGGCAAGATGGTGTGTGTAGTTGAAGAGTTCTAATTCAGAAAAAATGGTGAACTTTTTTTTATGTGAAGACAACTGAGATGAGTTTCTCAAGACTAGGGTATGAATTCTGAGATAGTGAGTTTTTCAAGTGAAAAACTCACGACTCTGAGATCACCTTTAGTAAGCATTTTGTCAAGCTTTCGTAAAAACTTTCATGTGAATTCTTAGATGCTGTTAGTGTTTCCCGTGCTACTTTTTGTGAAAGCTTCACTAAACGTTTACAGGAAACGATCTAAAAACCGTGAGTTTCTCACGTGAAAAACTCACGCATATCAGAATGCATACCTAGATCAGATGAACAAACTAAAAACAAACTTTTTTAATTGAATTTTTGTCATTCATTCAGAAATTTAGAAAAAAAAAGTTTTAATATATTTAATCAAAAATATATTAAATAATATTAAACATTATGAAAAAAAAACTAAAAACATAGTATAATTTTTCAAATCATCTTCTAAATTTTTATGTTCTTTTTGGTTATTGTAGAGTGTTTAAGCCTAATCTAAAAAACTATTTTTACAGTATAGTATCTGTCAAATTCGAGCATTTGGGATCGCGAAGTATCACTCGAGTTACAGAGAAATTCAGACGTTAAACTGTTTAAAACGCAATGATTTTTTGTTCTCTTTTATACACATATTAAATTTACACGCAATCATAATTATAATAAATTCCACGAATACCCTTAATAATGAAAAATTACAATATAGAGGAGACTGGGGCAAAACTTGTCAAAACGCATATTTAATTCTTTCACGAGCTCTAAGAAAACTTAAATGTTTTATAATAAGCATATTCTTATAGGAAATTTACTGCTCTACAACATTGCAGAAGACTATTTTCCACTATCTCGAAAGAAATTTGATCTTCGAATCATTTTCTAAAAGTCGATTTTGTGGAGATTCTTAAAATTGCTGGGGCAAATTTTGCCAGTCTTCGGATAATTTGGGACGTTTTACTCTCTCAAACGTTAAAAATATCAAATAGACATATTTTTATAGGAAATTTATTCCTCTACAACTTTGTCGAAGATAATTTTTCTCTATCTTAACGAGAAATGTGCTTAAATTGAGCTAATCAGTATTGATATTTTCTGTAAGCCAAATATTCCAAAAATAGGGCTCAAAATTTCATTATTTTTTGTTTTACATAATCTTCCTCGAATTCCTTGAAACTTTGTAAGTTTGAAAAGGTTCATGAAGGCTATCTATAATAAAAATTTCAAGCCTCAGTCTCTTTTATTTTAGAAAATAGTGAATATTGAAATTTTCGTTTTGACAAATTTTGACCCAGTCTCCCCTAAGATAGTAAATTTGAGCATTTTTGTTTCATTGGATAATCACAAGCAAATGTGAAAATGCCAACAAACTTTTCGCGAATTTTACTGCCGCCCTAATTAAAAAGTAGCACCATCTTATAAGAATCGAATTAGCAAGAGTCTCTACTGTACTGAATATACCAATTTTTAGGTTATGTTTAACATAACCTTTTTATAAAATTTACATCCTGAAATTAAAAAATGGCATGAATTTGTATGAATATTTTCAAAAAAGAAAATTAAAGATTCAAATACAAAAAAATTCCAAATTCAATAGCATTTTTTTAACTTTTAACAATGTAAGGTTATGTCGAACATAACCTTAAAAAAGCTATTTAAATTTCTAATGAAGTAAATTTTCAAAATTCACTGAACTTTAGCAATTTATTTTTACAAATTTCTTTGTTTAGAAGATAACTGAGACAAACTGAAAGATTCTGAAATTTAATCAACATGCTCAGAGCAAAAACCGTCTATTTTAATAGGGAAATGCAGTTGCGATTTGACAAAACTGAAAAATTTTGGCGATCAATATAAGTTTTTGTTTTAAATCTTTCCTTGCAGAATAATCCTCGATGCCGATCCATCGTCGGTGGTGAAGAGAGTGGATCTCCGCAATGATGACATTCCAATTGGGGAACAGACCGTTGCTCAGGTAACAAATGCAATTCATGGGCTTTTTTGGTAGAAAAAAAAAACAGATCAAAATCCATGAATCTCGCTCTAGAACATTCCTTACGTAGTCAGAGCCTACAAAGTGCCACAAAAATATAAGTAGACAAAAAAAAGAAAAGACAATATTATAATTGAATTATTTTTTAGAACAAAAAATTATAAAAGTGATTATTTTAAAAAATTGCATTGTCACTTGCTCCATTTCTCAAGCACAATTTTCTTCGCTGATATTCAAAAAGCAATTTTTTTCTCCAATTCTTTTCTCTTTTGTAGGTGTTCCAATCAGCTAGAGAACAACTCAAGTGGTCGTTACTTAAATAAAGCAAAAAAAAAAAGTCTTTTCACTCTCCCAAAAAAACAAATGAAATGTTTCTTACAACAAATAAATTATTCTAAACTTGTATCGTCACTAAAATACAATTTATCTGGATAAATTTTCCACTGAGAATTCCCTCTTTTTCGCTGATCCAGCCGAAATATGTGAACGATTGCAGGTTTTAATTAATTAATTGACTTACTCCATCGGAAATGTCTCCCACAGTCTTCCCTCTGATAGTGTTTGGTGATTTTTTTGTGTGTTCTGGCTCCGTGTGGGCCAATCAGCCAAAATCCCGATAACATTTCTCCCACGAATGGCAAAAAAAAAGTCGTAAGACTACCCTAATCGATTTCCTTCCGTCAATGAACAGGAATATTTCAATGTTGAGGCCTATTTTTGGCGAAATCGCAGATCAAGATGATGAATTTTCTAATCAATTCCGCAAACATCCCAAAAAAATGCCGGTAGAGAACTCTTGACTTTGCAGAGTGCTCGCTTGGGAAGCCAAAGCACTTCATCTTGTTAATTTAATCGAAATTGTGAAGTAGTTCATGGTTGCTGAATTGTCCTTCAAACAGCTTAATTATTGATGTGTTTTGTGTCTGATAAAGAAATTCTAAGCACCTTGATAGATTTTTGGGTTATTTTTGTGATGTGCTACCGTAGAAAAAATTTAATGTTAAACAGCTATCATTGCTTAATAATTCGTTGATGATATTCTGAAATTTTCTGTGATAATGGTTAGGTATTTTAAAAGTAAGTATTTTACATTTTTCTCTTTAATTTCTTAATTATTTCTTATAGGTAAATTAGAATAAATAAGAAATACAAATAACAAAATTTTTAGTGTCTAACCTCAAAATTTAAATATTTAGATTTTAGTTTAGAAAAACGTTAATACCTAATAATGCTTTTTTTATTTTTGTCTTGTTTAATTTCCTTACAAATGTCACAAAATTGATTTTATTCTCTTTTGTGGTCAATAGTAGGGGAACCTTTGCACCTTCGTACTGAAAATGAAATCCAAGTTCCAAGATTTTTTACCGAATGACTCGCAAGCCGAATCAATTATACCAACCAACATACTAAAAAAAATCTCTTGCTTATTAGGTTCGTAATCCCAACTCACAAAATTCCTAGAAATCCTTGGTATTTCTTCTAAAGGAAAATGAAAATTTAGTGGCAACTTTTACAAAGGTGCCCCGGTTTGCTTAGCTACGTACAAAATTTGTCCACTTACGTACTTCTTATTTTCACCGTGAACTCCACACCCGGATATAAAAATTTTCACATCAGTATTTAGATGAGGCATTCATCTAATTGTTTTAATTTTTTCCGGAAGTATCATGAGTTTCAAAATCATATTTATTCAATTTTTCAAAGTTTTGTGACTTCTGGGAAACCATTTTTTGAACTGACAAATCATACGATTACTTAACCAATTAGAAATAATTGATAAGAAAAGTCCTGATATTTCCAAAAAAATCCAAATTTAACTAAATCCGTTAAACTATGAGCCCTCCAAAGTAATTGATATTTGATCTTTAATATTTCAAAATGGCGAATTTTCTGGACATAGGTATGTTTGGACTAAATGTTCGCCTGGACTACCTCTAAATCATAACCGAAAATCATTGGAAAACCTTGGGCCAATTTTGATAAAAACCGGAAAAACATGGTTTTGGAGGGGTTGGAAGGGGGATAAAGGACATAGAAAAAAGACCGTCCGAAATAATACGTATTTATATGGGGCTTATCGAAGACCGGTAGTCGGTATGTCTTACCGTTTGACCTCTAGCTCAGGAACAAACTTAAAGGTAAAAAAAAAGTCAATTTCCAAAAAAACATATTCTTTTGTCGGTAGTTAACCGATTCATTACCGATGAAGACCAATGCAGCCGGGTTCGCAATTTCAATACCTTTCCAGAAAATCCAAATTTAACCAAATCGGTTGAAAAATAAGCCCTCCAAAGCGATTGACCTTTGACGTTTAATTTTTCAAAACTGCTAATTTTCCGATCATATGTATGTTTGGACAAAATGTTTGTCTGGACTGGACTACATCTAAAACATATCCGAAAATCATTAAAAAAAAGGTTTGACCAATTTTGAGAAAACCGAAAAACACTGTTTTGGAGGGGGATGGGGGTAAAACGTTTGGAAATTGTGTTTCTTCATTGGTGGTCACCGAAGATGGGAAGTTGATATTTTTTTCCGCTTAAGCTCCAGAGCGGTGATAAGTTGGAAAAAGTCAATTATGTAACTGCTCTCTCTTTGAGTTCGAGCAGTAAAATATTTGAAATGTGAAAAATAATACATAAAATATTACAAATCAGAATGTAGTTTTAGGCCCATTTTTTTTTTGTTTTCACTTTCTGAACCTTGTGAAAGAGGCCCGGGCTCCCAGAGATGAGGTTAGATTCATTTAGTAAAATAGAAAAAAAATGACTTTTATGAAGTTGCAACATTACAAAGGTTTTCCCTAATAGTAGTAATTTGGTCAATATCAATTTTCATATTTAAGAATTTTTAGGTTATAGGCCTGACCTTTGAAATCACGCCCATTATTTCGTATGACAGAATCGAGAGAATCTCTTATTCTTTCCGTCAGGAAATATGCAATTCAAAAAAACCTAATTCTACTAACCTCACATAGAGTTAACAAATCTATTGAAATTGTTTTTGTTGATTTAAAAAAAATGTTTGCAGATTTTTAATTTTATTCAGAAATTTCAAGTAGGTTAGATTCTTAATAACCTCAAATTTTAGAATAATATTAAATTTCAGAAATTTTAGAAAAGGTCTCTTTAACCCTTTAACTAAGCTATATCGTAAATAATTAATTTTTGCTCTAAAATTTAAAGTAGACTCGTGATTTAAAGAAAAGTTAGGTTAAATTCATGGCGAAAAGTAAGGTTACGTCAGCCAGGATTATTTTATCAAAACTATCTAAACATGCCGAAATTTAACATTGTTTCATCTCTACCTTGCAACAATATTCAACATTTGAAAAATTTTGGTTTGATGCTACAAAATCTCATCAAGAAATAAACAATTAGACTTTTTTTTTTAAATTTTTCTGTATAATTCCAACATTTAAAGAAATAATATCTTCTTCATGAGGACTGCAAAGAATGTAAAACAACTTTAAAACATTGATTTTTACATTTGATCTTTGCATACATCGCTTCGTGAAAAGGAGAAGTCACGTACAGGTAACAATTTTCCGTACGTACGTGATTTTTCCTTTTGAAGAGAACATCAATTCTCGAAACGATGTGAGGGAATTAAGTGGAAATATCGACAAAGGTCAATTTTACTTCTGCTTCCTATTATTACATCTACCACTTCAGTAAATAATAATTTTGTTAGTGATGTATACTTTTCATGCGTTCACCGCCGACTTAGCATCAATAAACCTCCGAAGCACATAACAACACTGAGAGGAATCCAAAAAAAGTTAAAATAACATTCCGGAAATGTTAATTTTACCCTGCAGTATTGATCCGAAAACGGTGTAAATATTACCCTTTTTAGGTGTATTATAGGTTAAAGTTACCCTTTTTCATGTTGATTTTACCCTTAAAGAGTGTAAAATTAACATTAAAAAATGTTGATATATTTTTACACCCAAAAAGTGTTAAAGTTATGACGAAAAAAAGTTAATCGCAGCCTCTTTTTTTTCTCAGTGAAAGTACCTTAATTTCCTGTTATGCACGGATAAGAAATAACTTCAGTGTTCTAAATTTAAATTTAATTAGCTTTGACTGTGATGATGTGATAGAGCTTGAAAAACTTTGAAATAAAAGGTTTGTAGGTAACGAGAAACTTGTCGTAACTTCTTGTTGAAGTTTCGGATATTCTGATTTCTAGCTTTTAAATCATTTTTGAGATACGTTTTCGAGGTAACTTACAGGTTATTTGTACAACCTTTATTATTACTGAAAATTTCCTGTGTTCGTTGTCAATGGGAAATTACGGCAAATACCGATCCAATGACGATGTATCATAATAGAGGACCTCAGAGCAAAAAAACGATATTTTAATAGGGAAATGCATACGACTTAGAGGTTTTTTGCTCCGAGCGCCTCAATAGTTTCCAAAGTCAAACTTTAAAAAGGCTCTAGAGATCGCGTTTCTCAACTGAATGGATCATGTTTGGGCTCATCGGAAAGGTCTTGGAATCCTGGACAAGTCTGAACCAATTTCCCTGTTGAATTTGGATGTCCTAAGTGCCTATCGAATAAAAGGTAAATGGAACTCTATTTGTAAACATAGTCGTTGATGTTCGAAGAATTTAAATTCAGTTTAGAATTTTCAAAACCATGTTTTGAGGTATAAAAGTTAAACCATTTTGAAGAGCCTATTCCTCAACCGATATGCTTAAATTTGGAGCTTTTGGAAAGGTCTTGAAATTTCCAACCCGATTTCACCAAACTCATCTGAAAACGACTTCTTTAGAGATACATGTGACGGAAAAAAATTCGATATCGAATTTTTGAATTATGTTTAATCACTTTGGAAGGCATATTTCTCAAAGACTATGTGAAAATATATCATCTACAGACACCTAATACCCTAATTCTTTCCCTGAACGTTTTTTTTTTATTTTCTCAAATATCATTTTTTTTAATTGGTTCTTATACAAATTGCATTAAGATTGCTTCAAGGCAGTTGTCAAAGTATCCGAAAATTGTTATTATTACTAAAAATGACCGCATTTATTTCAGAGAGCCTTATCTTCTAAATTCGAGCATTCCGCAAAGCTGAGACATTTTGCCATGTCTGTGATTACAAAACTCTTTGAAAAAACTAAAATATTACTCGTACAATTCAATGACACATGGTTTTATGAAATCGCGTGAATCAAATATTTCTCCAAACTTTTGCATGATTTTACCAAAAGTAACACCTGAAAAGTAACATTTCTATCTATCCGAGAGATCCACAAAGCGAGATCGCCAAATATAATGTCATGCTATATTTGATAGTGGAGTTAATCATTTTGGGGCTTTGAGCGAAAGGGAGATGGACAATGTATCTTATCTTATCATTGAGTGTTCACTTTATATCACGAATTGGTTGATCGGAGAGTGAAGAGAGCAACCTAGGTGCCAGTTGATTGCTGAAGTGGCTCTTGGCATTTACCAATTGCCCGCGCAATATTTCAGTGGTCAGCGAATTCGCAGGAAGGACAGTCTTCCACAAACCATCCGGAAAGTCCAAACGTCGCGAAGTTCCATACTAATCTAAATATTTTGTTTGCAATTTCGAAACGGGAAATCCCGGTCAGACTCGAGGAGGTCACTTAAGGATTCTGCCCAGGTGAGTGTAAAATCCCACGCGTACGTGCCAATGGCATTCAAGTGTGATCTTGTGCTGCGTTATCAGGCAGAAAGAAAAAAAATAACTAAAAGGAATGTTATTCGCATTTTTATCATCATCGGCTGAATGACACATTTTTATCAAGATTTTCTTTTTTAAAAAGAAAATTCTAAGAAATCGTGAAATAAAAAAAAATTAAGAGCGTTATTGTGCATTTTCCGAAAGACAGAGTTTGGTATAAACAAGATTAATTTGAATTGTGTCTTATCAAATCATTTTATAAATCAATTGATATTGATGATTTTGCGCTGAATGCCATATTTTATCGTTTATTGCATATTGACAATTTCCGTGGAAAAGTCCATTGAGAAGTACAATAGAGACTCCAGAGAGAATTACGGAAACAGTGAGTGTTGTTGCTATATTTTTAACTAATAAAAAGCCCCTAGTGTCTCTAAATTGAATAAAGAATCTTAGAAATGGGTATTAATCCTATAAAAGTGATTTTTATTTAATCTTTAATACGGCAAAGGTCTGGTAATAAGTGTAATAATGAAGTTACTTGTTCTCTTCTTCACGTGTTCAATTCGAATCCCTTTTAGTTCACTAGAATTTATTTTTAGTATTAGCAGAGTCTGAATTGTGTCCAGTAGAGCTTCTGTGCATTTGGTTTCAAAGGACTTTGGATTACCTACCCCTTACCTCGTAAAACTTCGAAAATTGATGCACTGAGAGAAATCCGAAAAAGTTAAAATAACATTCCGGAAAAGTTTATTTTACCCTGCATTATTGATCTGAAATCGGTGTAGGGGAAAGTGCCCATGCTCTACACGGTCCCAAGCTTTACAATGACTAAATTTTTTGTATGTTTTTCAATAAATGTGACTCATTTCTTTCGTATTTTAAAAACAAGGGAAAAGTGTCTTGTTTTTAAAATATATTGCGGAGTCGTATTTATTCAGAAACATAGTAAAAATTAAATCTCTGTAAAGCTTGGGACCGTGCAAAGTATGGGCACTTTCCCCTAAATATCATACGTTTTAGGTGTATTAGGGGTTAAAGTTACCCTTTTTCATGTTAATCTTACCCTTAAAAAGGTGTAAAATTAACATTAAAAAATGTTGATATATTTTTACACCTAAGAAGTGTTAAAGTTATGAGGAAAAAAAGTTAATCACACCCCCGTTTTTTTCTCAGTGTAGTATTCATGAATTCACAGAGATCTCGTCTTTTTCTAGTCTCTCTAATTAAAAAAAAATCGCAGGATAGTTGTAATCCTGGATTTACTACTGCCCCAGTTTCCCTTATATATACACATAAAAGAATCTGAGATATTGTGAAAATAAAATTTAAGAATTTTAAATTGCAAATCTATATAAGGGAAGAGTACCAGCGATCGGCAGTGTTCCTCGGATCGTCAGGTTAATACCACATTGTTGCTCCAAATTAAATGATTTTTTAAAAATTATTAGCTACTTTTTACCATTTAACTCACACAAGAATACAGTGCATTACCTCAGATTTAATTTATAAAACCATTTTTCCCTAAGACACTTGATTAAATTCCTGACGATCCGTGGTACAGAATGCAAGTTTGCAATTACACATATTTTTTATTAATTTATTGTAATAATTAAAAATTCAAAAGCACAGATATAGTTAAAGGGATCACTAATGTATCAATTAGCATACATAAAAATACCATATAATGTTTTGTGGATTATATTTTCAACTAAATATGGAGCATGTCTCTTAACATTCCGATGCGGGGTACTCTTCCCTTATGTACTAAAATTTTAAAATTAATTTATTTACTTAAATTTCAATTGGAAAGTTAAAGTTTCACAAATATTTGAAACGTTGGCCAAATGAAGTTTTCTTTCAAACTCAATATCTTTTTGTTTTTAATCGATGGCCAACAGAAAAGTTTTTTTTACGGGAGAGTTAATAAAAAGTTTACTAAAGCTCCTGAAGCATGAGAGTCATGAAGCATAACTAGGCTTTATGTTATAGCAGCTCAATTTTAATTAAAAGCGATTATAGGAACACATAGTGCAATCTTTTTACGGTTTTATAAAAGTGGATGAGAATATAATCTCAAGCTCTTAAGATTATCTTTCAACTCGAAAATATTGAATATCTGGAAGCATATGATTTAGCAATTATGAGAAATGTTTTGAGAAACTTATCTAGAAAATAAATACGTAAAGATGGAAAGTTCTCGATATTTATAACCAAAAGCTAAAATTTTATGTATGCCATACGCTTATGCCGAGCTTTAGCTCAGAAGTTTAGCCCAGTTCCCGAAGGTCTCAAAAATTTAAACTACAAGCAATTTTATTGATGTTTCAAAATCTAATGGATCATATTTGTCCTTAATATCCTACTCTAAACAACAATTTCCTAACAAATCGTGTCTGATAAGGAATTAGAGGAGTTAAGCCAGATAGCTAAGGGTTAAGAGACCCCTAAAGCCTTAGAATAAAATTAATTTATTTTTAATTCTCAGCTTAGTTTTCTAAATGTCTTATCCATATTAAATTATAGAATCATAATAATAATAGTATTATAATATATATTAAACAAAATATATTTTAGGGAAAGTGACAATGTTTTTAACGGTTCCAAGCTTTATAATGACTAAATTTTTCCTATGTTTTTCAATAAATATGACGAATCGCACCCATATTTTAAAAATTGGGGAAAGTGTCCTATGGCGGAATTACATTTATTCAGAAACATAAGAAAAATTTAGTAATTATGAAGCTTTGGACCGTGCGAACCATGGGCACTTTCTCCTTTTTAGTTAAATTTAGACAATCTCTTCATTGAATAGAACTATAAATATTTATCAGCAAAATAATATGATTTGATCGTGAAGTATTTTAAAATGGTCTAACATATAAAGCGCTAATATATTTGTTTTTTTTGCGCTGTTTCAGATTACATGAATTCATTAACTCCAAAAGAAATCTATAGAAGATACTCAAAATTAATTAAAGTTTTTAATTAAACAAATTGAACAGTATTACAAATAATCACAATTGATCGGATTATAAGAATAAATAATTAAAAGTGCTTTTAAATGAGCCGCAGTCTTTTTCAGTGAAAAAAAAATTGTAATACTTTGGATAGAAGTAGCACCCGTTTGTCTGATAAATAGAGGCTTAGACACTCCTGCTGCTACTTGGACGGTGATGTTTTTGTTGATAATTGGGCTTTAACTGGAATAAACCCTTTAAGGACGTATGGTTAAGAAAAAAAACTTTAATTTTCTTTTGTTGGGGTTCTTGGAGACCCACTTCATTAAAGAACAATATATTAAAAAAAAATCGATTGTGGAAACTGTTGTCTCTTGGAGTTCGAGCAGTTAAAATATAAGAAATGGACACTTCGAAACAAGAATATCATTTTTAATTTTACCTATCATTTGTCTAATTTTTAGTAAATATTCGAGTAATATCCGAACTTTTCGAATACCCAGGTTTTGATATAGGGGAAAGTGCCCATGCTTGATACGATCCAAGCTTAATAATAACTATTTATTTTCTATGTTAATCAATAGTTATGACTTATCGCAATATATTTCAATAGCTGGTGCTAAGCCTCACATTTCCTAAAAAAAATTAGGATCCTAGCTCTTTTTTCATAGTTTCACGAAGCAAAAATCAAAAATAGGTCCAAAACTGTAATTTTGATACATGATATTTTATAAGTATTTCTTAATTAATGCCGCTGTTCAGGAAAACTACTATCATAGGCACATAGAGGGTTCATCAGTATTAATATTTATGTAAAAATATTTTTACTTGGGGACACTGTTTTTGTGGGTGGTGACAAATTCATAAATTCTACCTGTGTCCATCCTATATTTTAATAAGGGTCCATGAATGATAATTTAATTGTGGCAACTTTATCATTAGATGTGATTCTTTCATAATTACACCTATTGAAATCCGCCAATTTTATCGACAATTGACATAGCCTTCAACCCTGTTGCCTGAATTTTAAGGTTGCAGAGTGACATTTTCATAAACTCAAAGTGAAAAAATGGTTTTCGCTAGTGCCCTAATGTCATAAAAACACGGCTTAGAAAAATTACATAAAAGTGATTTTAAAACTAATAACCAGTCGTACAAACGATTTAAGCAGATAGATTAGAGTTCCGTCTAAATATTGATGTGCAATTTTTTGTATCCGGTGAAATTTTTGCAGTGAAAATGATCCTCCGAATTATCGAATCAATTATTATACAGGAAGGCCCCGGACCCAACTTGTATAAAAGGCGCCACTGAATTTTCATTTTCTTCTTGAGAAAAATCTAAGGATTTCCAGGAATTATTTGAGGTGGGATTATGAACCTAATAAGTGAGATATTTTTTTAACATAGTGGAAGAATCGCTTCGGTTTATGTGTTAATCAGAAAAAAATCACAAACCTTGGACATCATTTTACAGTATCAAGCATGGTCACTTTCCCCTACATACAGTCTTCTTGAAGAACATGCGTGCAGTTTTTCTTCTCAAAAATGAAGATAAGAAGAGTATACGGAGGATACCGTTGTTAAGTTTAAATACACTTCAATAATACGTAATGTTTTAATATTAAAAAGAAAATCTGAAATAAAAACTATTTTAGTCACGACAGTTTTTAGAGTACAGTAGACTCTCGCTCAATCGGCTCTTTTTCAATCGAGCGAAAAATTTTGTTGACAATTTTCACGTTTTATTATGAAGCTAATTTGCTCAAATTCGCTGTAGTTCTTCCTATTTTATCGTGATTCTTTATAATTCAGCGCGCTTTTTGTGGAATTTACAAAGGCTTTGACGCCCAAATCTATCAATAAACCGGATGACAGTTTACCCCAAATGCCCAAATGAGAGAGAGTATACTGTATTAAGACGCAATGGAAAGATTTTATTATACAGAAACGAACCACAAGGGGAGGTTTCTGGAGAATTATAGATGATGATGATGAATAATTTTTATTTCTCTCTCTGCACACTAGTGCTTAGGGAGGAGAATTATAGAAATATTGTCCCGTTGCATCAGCAACTGTGCTAATTGCATTTGTTTTGTGTCTACAATCGTTGAAAACATTACAGAGGGTCCCGAAATTATGCATTTAGAAATTATGCATATGACGGGATTATGAAAATACAATTAGGCATTTTTGCCTACCATTAGGAGCTCAAAATCCCTAAATATATGCAATTTTTTCGAGGCAGTAAATTTGAAATGCGTAATTTAAGAACCGTTGACGCTGAATATAACCCAAGAAATTGGCGTCAACAATATTTTGCATATTCTACGGCGTTTCCGTAACTTATTCAAAAGAAGTCTCCTGAGAGTATGCAAAATTACTGTATACGTAAGGTCGATCCACGCGCTTTTTCTCAGTTCCGAAAATATGCATAATCCGGGGATATCCTGTATGTAGCGATGCGTCATTTACAACGAATGCAGAGACATTAAATGCAGTTAGCACAATTGCTGCTTCAACTGACGACATAGCACAGTGAGGTGAACTTTGTAAATTGGAAACAAAACAGTCAGTTTATAGGGGGAAGTGGGGCACATTTGAAATCGGGATTTTTCATGTATTTTTAAATAAAATTGAGCCTTATCGTGATATAATTTAGTTGCACCAACATATTGAGAAGCTAATTTATATCACGATAAGGCTCAATTTTATTTAAAAATAGATGAAAAATCCCAATTTCAAAGGTGCCCCACTTTCAAAGGTGCTTCACTTCCCTCTACGGGGGTATTTCAAAATGTGTGTAAAATAATCACTAAAGGAAAGATATGATATTAATAAGAAATAATGAATTAGAATATCCTAATGGTTTTCCGAAATGTTTCTTTTATATTTTGGATAATCTAAATATAAATCTAGGGGAAGCTGGGGCACCACCGAACACGGTGCAGCATCTAACACTGATTTTTATTCTAAACTACTTTTACTATGACGACTATCTATGAATTCATACAGCTCTCATTCTCTGAAGCCCAATAGGATAAGTGTGCCAAATTTCGGCATAGTTGCATGCAAGCGCCAAAGTCTCATGTTTGATATGTAATATCTTTAATAAAAATTGATTTTTTTATTCATTCTACTTAAAAAGTGTTGCTTAGAACCCTGTAGACAGTTTATCGTCTTTATTTACTTTCAAATCGTTCTTAATACATTTTAAAATGAATAAAAATGTAGACATAGCTTTGGTGCACTATTTCGGCCACCTTCATTCTCATAGTTCCTTGCCCTTCGGAAATTCTTCCAATGTCTTTTTCACGTCATCTCATTTGTCAAAGCTACATTTTTTGTTATTCTTTTGCATTGTATAATCTCTAGAGTATGTAAAAACTAAAAAAATCATGGAAATTCGAGGAACAAAAAAGGTGGCCGAAATTGCAAGCTGTCCGGAATTTGGCACACTTACCCTAACTAATTAAAAATCGCAGTCTTCGGTGCTATCCCGTGTTTAGTGGTGCCCCAATTTCCCTGATAGCATAATTTCTAAATAATAAATGATTTATTATAAATTTCCAAAGCCATGCACGCGTGAAACAACCTCATCTTTCCTACTGATAACGCACAACTAATGAATATTTAGAAAAAAACTGACCCAAAATCAGAATCTATATTTATTTTTTTAGTAAATATAATTCACTGAATTATACTTGCTACGTTTCATCCTGTGTAGAAAATTTCTTTCATGTGGTAAAGAAGAAGAAACACCAGCCAAATGTTGAACTATATGTTTCGACGTCCAGCCAGCATGACCAAGACCACATACAACAAAAAAGAGATCAAATCCTTCACAAAGAGCTTCGAGAAGGCCATCAAGATCCTCTTGCTGGGCACTGGAGAGTCTGGAAAGTCCACCATTATAAATCAAATGAAGATCCTCCATATTAATGAATTTACGACTCAAGAACGCCTCGAACGTGTCCCAATTATACGGCAGAATCTCCATGAGTCCATGTATGACATTGTGTCGAATGTGGAGCGCCTGGGTTTGAGCTTTGACAGCCCGGCTAATCGCCAGAGTGCTCAGTGGGTACTCAAGATGGGAAAAATTCTAAACGATGATTTCAAGCCGGTGAGTTCAATATCTCCAGGCCGTTGTAGACAGCTTTATTAGAGATTAGCTTTGCTTACAAGCTCGCGTGTCTCTTTGTCATTTCCAGGAAGAAACCTATGTGGAGCACATTGAAAATCTTTGGTACGATCGGGGTGTTCAGGAGTGCTTTCGTAGGTCAAATGAGTATCAGCTGAACGATAGTGCAAAATAGTAAGTTTGATAGTGGGACTTGTAATTTTGTTTATCCACCCCCTTCAGTTCTTATCTGTCAATCCTCCTCTTGCTTACACTCTCCTTCTCTATCCCATTCCAGTTTTATCGATCGAGTGCAAATTGTCTCCAAGGCAGACTACATCCCATCCACGGATGACATTCTCCACAGTAGGAAAATCACAACAACTATTCATGAAATTAAGTTCAACGTTAAGGTAAGTTTGTCTCCAAAACTAATCCTTGATTCCTAGTATAAGCTCTTGTGCCAGACACTTTCCATCTCAATGGGAAGCTAATCACCAGAGATTGATCCACTGTTTTGGTAGCCAATGTTTTCCATAGTCATATAGAAACAATCGAAGCTTAATTGTCCTCTCAAAATTAAATGAAAGAGGGTTCTCTTATCGGGGATCATAACAAAGAGTAGATATTTTTAGATGAAGAAAGTGATGTAATTGGGTGAGCTCCCAAATTTTCCATAGTAAGTAGTAAAAGCTTTTATCACGAAAACAAAGTGATATTGCAATATTTATAAAATTAATCAAATATATTATTTAAAAGCGCTAATCAATTGCTGTTGAATTTGCATTTTATGGTATATTTTTGACCTAAAATCAATTCTCTTATCTCCGATATCTCTAGGATTCTTATCAACTGATTTCATTTATTTTGGATGGCATACAGAGGTGATCTAATGATTTATAACATTTTGATATATCATGAAAAAGGATTTAGTAGAGTAAATTAATGTGCAATTACCCGATATAAAAGGAAAAAAGAAGAATATTAATCAGTTAAGTATTGAAAATAATTATTAAAAAATAATAATAATTTCTAGAATCGTTCAAATACGTTAAAAAAATATGACAGAATCTTGAAAACGTATCCGTGAAACACAAAAACGTATTAGGTACTTTAGGCAAGACTATTATTCTTTTAAGAAGGTTCTAAAAAACATTCCATCCAGTCATTTTAATCAGGTGAAGATGGTAAAACATTATAATGTTGGTGTTCCTATTTTTAACACGGTAACTATTGCGAGTGAGTGAGATGTTGAATTTATCTGACTCGAAGGACCATTAATGATAATGCTTTGTCTGCTTAAAGTGATTGAAAATACTACTGTTAGAACTTGTCTGGAAGGCTGCAAATAACGACTAATTTACCTGAAAATAGGTGATTACTACTATCAATATAACGACCGGAGCCGATCAAAATCCAGAACGCCAAAATCATGAAAAGCCAAAATCCCGAAAAGCCAAAATCCCAAAAAGTCAGAAGCTCGAATCTTACCTTTCACAAGTAAAGTTTAAAAATTTCGAAGATCTATTCGAAAAGTCAAAAGAGATTACAGTAGACTCTCGCTAATTCGGCTCTTTTAAGATCGGGCGACAGTTAAATTCGAAAAAAAGTTTGTTGACATTTTTCAGGTTTCGTTATGATTATCGAATGAAGCAACTATCCTTAAATTTGCCATGGTTTGTTTTAGTTATGATGTTATTTTGCATTATTAAGGGGTTTTCATGAAATTTACACTAAATATGAGTATTTAAACTTAATGTAAGTATTCAGATGAACAAAAAATCTTTGAATTTCAAACAGTTTGATTCCGAAATTTCTCTTGAAATTAGAGAGAGTCTACTGTAATATATATCTTGATAATTCCGCAAGGTAGCTGAAGTACATCCTGTTGGAATTTCGAAGTACTCAAATGTCAAAATGTGTAAGTTTTCACTTTTTTGTGAGGAAAAATACAAAGCAATGACGTTTACTGTTCCTGTCCCATTATATTTGATCACTCCATAAATCAGTGAGTCTTTCCGTACAGAAGTAGATCTTGCAAAATTCGAAAATCTATTTGAAGATCCAAAAAAGAGACTTTCTTACTCCTTAATACTTTCTCAAGGTGGAGGAATTTACATCCTGTTCGAATTTCGAAGTGCTCAAGTGTCAAAATGTGACGGTCTTCACATTGTTGTGAAGAAAAAACAGAACAACGACGCTCACTGTTCATGTCCCATTATTTAATCACTCCATAATCACTGAGTAACTCTTTTGCGAGCTTTTTAGTGCAACTTCATAAATTTTTCCCACCTTGTTCGAAAATTTAGTATGAAAATTCGAAATTGAATTTGAATTCTTCGAATATCAACGACTTTTTCTGCAAATAGAGTTCCATTTACCTTTTATCACTATTGGAGAATCAAAACCTACTTGTGTTTGGGCTCAGTAACTCTCTTGCTAGCTTTTTAGTGGAATAATATCATAAATTTTACCAACCTTGTTCGAAATTTAGTATGAAAATTCGAAATTGAGTTTGAATTCTTCGAACATCAACGACTTTTTGTGCAAGTTCCATTTACCTTTTACCCAAGACACTATTGGAGAACCAAACTCTGTGTTTGCACCCAGTTTGATTCTCCAAGCTGATCACCAGCAATTATTTATCAGTCAATCTTTCACTGCTTGAAGAAAGAGCAAGTAGTGTCGTGTAAAAGTTGAGGGTAGTGAAATTTATGTCAATTGTTTTGTGAAACAAATATTCCAAATTTGACACCATACATCGATCGATTTCCAAAATTGACTTTCTATTTGCACAAAATGTTGTTAATGTTCGAGGATTCAAACGCGATTTCGAATTTTCAAATTAAAATTCTCGCGCGAGGATAGGGAAAATTTATGACATATCACAGTCAAAAGCTGGCGAAAATGTTACTCAGATATTACGAAGATATTTTATAATGAAATAGGAATATTACGAGTGTTGTTGCTTTGTTTTTAACACAAAAAAGTGAAAACTGACACAATCTGACATTCGAGAACTTCTAAAAATTCGAACTGGAGGCACTTCAGCCACCCTCTGGAACTAACAAGAAGTAAAAATATTATCTTGTCTTCAAATCGGTCTTTGATTTTTTCAATGTCCTGCTGTAATTGGCAAGAATTTCGTTGATTTCCGAAGAAAATAAAACAGAATTTCAAATTTTTAAACCTAAAATTCTCGTAAATAAGTTGTAAAAATTTATGAAAGACCATGCTAAGAAACTCTTGAAAAAAAGTCATTCATCGATTATTATAATGGAACTAAAAACTAATTGAAGATTGATCCATGTTCACATTGATACTTGAAAAGCTTCGAAAGTCGATCAATTAGCCATCACGTGGACGAAACAAAAAGTAAAAATGTATTTTCTTTGACTCGAAATAAATCTTCAAAAGTCTTTTCTCTTGGGCGGAACTCCAAGTGTGAGCGCTCGGATTAAGTATATCTGGAGGAGAATTCTGTAACGCTCTGGCAATGCCATATGACAAATTGGGTTTGAATCTCAGGAGACCTTTTCGAAAATGCGATTCCGTAGTCGTGGTATTGCCATTTCAGCTCACGTGGCATTGTCAGAAGTCACATATTTGAGATTTCGAGCAATTAAAATAACAATAAACAATGAATGTTTTTAAACAAATCAACCAATACAAACTGTATTTGCATAATATCACTAAGTAAAGCAAGTAAAGGCATTTCATTAAAAAATCAGCGAATTGCATTTTCGAACTCATATGATATGACAAAAAAAGCTCGATTGGCATTGTCAGGTTTTGAACTCACGCGTGACAATGCCACGAAAATTACAGAATCCCCCTACTATGGCCTCTACACATTGGGAGCAATTTTTGTCAAAAATTGCTTTTTTGAAGGAAATTCCCTACAGCGTTGTAGGGGGAAACGTCAAATTTCTGTCAAAAACGCAATTTTCGACGAAAATTGCTCCCAATGTGTAGACGCCTCTGGAGGGGAATTTTGTAACGCTCTGGCAATGCCATATGACAAATTGGGTTCGAATCTTAGGAGAGGTTTTTCGAAAATGCGATTCTGTAGCCGTGACATTGCCATTTTAGCTCACGTGGCATTGTCAAAAGTCACATATTTAAGATTTCTGGCAATTCAAATGACAATGAATTTTGTTAAACAAATCAACCAAGATGTACTGTATTTTCATAAAATCATTAAGTAATGGGGTTTCATTAACTAATCAATGAATTGCATTTTCGAATGGCATTGTCAGGTTTCGAACTCACGCGTGACAATGCCACGAAAATTACAGAATTCTCCTACTGGACCGAAAGGTATTTTTGATGATTTGCCCATTTGTTTGCATTGCTCAAATTTAAAATCACTAATTCTTATACGATGTCTCGTGGAATAATAACGGACAAGTTTTAGACAGCAGCATTTTACTTGTAAGTAGTTTTCCTCTGTCACGATTTTGATCTGAAATAATTTACAATGTAATTCTAACCAGTAATAATTGATATTGCAACAAGTATCTTGAAGGGACTTTTCATAGTTTTGTGCTGGGAGTTGAAAGCAAAGCTAAGCCGGCGGTGTACAAATGAAAAGGAGAAATTTATAATAAATTTCTCATTGATTGTGATAGTTTGCTCAGGCAGTGTCATAGTCTCCCTGGTCTCCCCTAAAAATCTAAAAGTCATTAGAAATTAGATCATGTAATAAATTAATTTGATGAACAGTAAGCTTGATTGATATTAGAATATTTCCACTTTACCTCAGAATTAATAACGAAGAAGCTAATAAACCAATCAACACTATCGCATTTCCAGTGATAAAACCGCGCATATATTTGGTACCCCACAAACTTTTTGGGGGAGTGTCTGGTAGAATTAGATTTTCACTAAATTACTGATAACATCTATGACGAAAGAGTTTTTTTTGGAAATCATTGGGAACGATTATAGATAATCCCAAAATAGCGATAGAATACCAGGAAAGTCATACTAATCAGCCAGCTGTTTTTGTGCCCTCAGATACCAAAGGACATGGGAGGAGGTTTGCAGGAATTCCGCATGTTTGACGTTGGTGGGCAGCGGGATCAACGCAATAAGTGGATGTACGTTTTCGATGGTATTGATGCTGTGCTGTTTCTGATCTCCTGTGGAGATTTCGATCAAACTCTGCGGGAAGATCCACAGCAAAATCGCCTCAATGAGGCGCTGAAGCTCTTCCGCGGGGTTTGGCATAACAGATTCTTGGTGTCTGCAGGCATCATCTGCTTCCTCAACAAGCAGGATATTATGGAGAGGAAGATCAATGCGGGAAAATCCATTGGACAATATTTTCCAGACTACAATAACTATCGCGTTTCTTCGAAAGATGGAAGCGTTTTTGATGAATGCAACAAGACCAGATGCTTCATCCGACACAAACTCGTTGTAAGTTTTTATAAAGCACTTTTTTTAAAAATAATATTATTATTCAATATTTTAAAAAATTAAAATAGTTCATTTTTTCTTAATTATCCTTTTGTCAATAATATTTTAGTACTTACCAATCATCACGTTTACTGCCCATTTTTTATCAAAATACTGTCGGCATTGAATAAACGAACAGTAAAAAGTCAAATTTGGTCAGCAAAAAATTCGAAATGATCAGTAAAAAATAAAAAAAGGGCAGCAAAAAGTTTAAAAAGATCAGTAAAAAATTAAAAAAGAGCAGTACTTTATTAAAAGCGGTCAGTAAAAAATGAAAAGTGGTCAGCAAAAAATTAAACATAATCAGTAAAAAGTAAAAAATGATCAGTAAAAAACAAAAAGTGGTCAGTAAAAAATTTAAAATGAGCAGCAAAAGTATTGAATTTGATCAGTAAAAAATTAAAAATGTTCAGTAAAAAAATTTTAAAAAAAGCAGCAAAAAATTAAAAATGAACAGTAAAAAAAGGGGGCCGCAAAATTTAAAACGAGCAGTAGAAATATTCGAGATGGTCAGTAAAAAGTTAAAAAGTGATCAGCAAAGAATTAAAAATGAGCAGTAAAAAATAAAAAATGGTTAGTAAAAAACAAAAAGTGGTCAGTAAAAAATTAAAAAGTGATCAGTGAAAAATAAAATATGGTCAGTAAAAAATTAAAAATGAGCAGTAAAAGATAAAATTTTATCAGTAGAAAATCAAAAGCGGTCAGCAAAAAATTAAAAGTGATCCGTGTAAAATAAAATATGGTTGGTAAAAAATTAAAAATGAGCAGTAAAAAATAAAATTTGATCAGTTGCTGACCACTTTTTAATATTTCACTGACCAATACGAATATTTCTACTGATCATTTTTAATTTTTTGCTTACCACTTTTTATTTTTTACTGCTCATTTTTAATTTTTTACTGTTTTTTTTAATTTTTTTGCTGCTCGTTTTTAATTTTTTGCTGATCAACTCGAATATTTTTACTGCTCATTTTTAATTTTTTACTGACCATATTTTCTTTTTACTGACCATTTTTAATTTTTTGCTGATTAATTTTTAAATTTTTTCTGATCAACTCGAATATATCTACTGATCAATTCGAAGTTTTTACTGACCAAATTTAACTTTTTACTGACAAAATTTTACTTTTTACTGACAAAATTGAAAATTTTTGCTGATTATTTCGAATTATTTGCTGATCAAATTTGATTTTCTGCTGATCACTTTTGACTTTTTACTGACCATTGTTTTTTTGCCCTTTGGATAGAGTAACTATCCAAGAAAACAAATTGGCAACCAGAATTTAAATCAGGAAAGAGAAAAGAGGCCAATTTTAATAAATTCGACGGGACGTCGAATTTTCCGTCCGCCATTTTGAGCAAAAATTTTACATGACCTTCCGCGAAGCAAGAAAACAATAACAAAATGTATTTTCATCTTTGTCGGACTATTTTTCCCAAGTAACTAAAGAACTAAAGTTACTAAAAATCCATTCCCGATAGCAATTCGAGTATCAGTTGCCCGGGAATAAATCATCTAAAATCACTCAATTTGCGTATGATGTATAATACCATGGTAAGGAATGGGTTAAGATAATTTTAAGTTCAAAATTACCTAATTCAGCTTCTCCAAAGCACCAAGACTTTATCCAAGCAAAGAGGACAATGTGATTAAATTAACTAATTAATCATTAGATTAAATATTAAATTTCATGTGAACATTATTTGAGGCAGTATATAGAAAGTTTTAAATTTTACGTGAAAGTATCAACTATAACATGCTAAAATTCATTCACATTTCATAATTATATTCTATAGAAACTTACCTGAATCTTTTTTCCGGATATTCCTTCAACAATTTCACTAATGTATGTTTTTTTTAATTCAAGGAGATCACCAGCGAAACCCCTAGGCCAATTATGAATAAGGAATGTGTGAGAAAAGAATGCTACTTCCACTTTACCGTTGCCACGGACACCAATAACATAAGGAGAGTATTCTACGACGTCCACAGTATGATTCTCAACGATATTCTATCCCGTATCGGACTACTTTAGTGCTCTAATTCTTGTTTTACTATTATATGTTTATTTCCAAACATTTGTGTTTGTCCAGGATAAGTTACATTAACTGTGATTAAAAGTCCCTCAGGGAAAATTTTAAGGACAGTTGTTTTATTTCCTAAAAGGATTTGAACTCAAGCCCTTGCCTCAGAGACATGCAATCCACTTCGTCCACTTTCAGGGAATTCATCTTGATGTTGATTTCCTGCTCCTGCTGCATCTGAGTGTTCAGTAAATACCTTTGAGTGGTTTTTGTGTCTGTGATCATCTGATTCAACTGTTTGCAGCTCACATTGAGATTTGCCAATTCCCTCAGAAGGGTCTCTTGAGGAATGTCTAAGCACAGCTCAGTAGCTGGACGTTTCTTACGCTCCGAGAGTCTTGTTGTACAAGCTGCCAGGAAGCCTTCTTTTGTGGCTAATTCGTGCTCCAGCTTTCCCAGATTTCGCTCAATCTCATTCACTTGACGCGATGTCTCCCTGTGGACATCTTCCAGGCGATCCTTGGTAGCTCTGACTTCTTTAATTCTCTGCCCAAAGGCCACATTTGTGGCTTCTGTAGCTGTAAAGATATCCTCAGCCAGTTGCCGTAGAAGAATATCCATGAAGGACCTCAAGGATCGAGCTTTATTAATTTCCTGAGAAGTTCTCTGGATTGTGTCCAGTGTAATCTTCTGCCAGGCTTCCATTGTGGTGTTGCTATTAATTAATAAAAAATTACAACAAATCCCTTTAAACTTATCCCATAAAACCGCCTTACAAGGTATCCTTCTCAGGATTGAGTTTCTGAATCTTGAGATTCAGCTGAGATGGTTTGATTTCCAGGCATTTTTCATCAATTTTCTGAGCTGAAGCCTTCAGAAAAATGTCCTTGTCCACTTGGTACATAGCAGCCCTAATCTTTCGGATTTGTTCTGTGGTCTGGAAGACAAACAGAAAATCTTAATTCCCAGTCAAAATAATTTTTCCCCACTCACATCTGAATGAGCCTTGTCGAGGCTCTCCAAGGATTCTTGGATTACTCTCAGCTCCTGCTGGAGTTTTCTTTCCACCTCATCGCGTACAATGTCTGTCTGAATCCTTTGCTCCCTCAGTTCCAAGCACTTCCGGCATATTGGCAGGAATTTCTCACGGAAAACCTCAAGTGCCTTTGAGATCCTCATCCTGTAGGTCTTGAGGGCTTCTTCCTCAGCACAAGCCTCAGCTTTGTGCCTTTCAAGCTCATCTCTGAGGAATTTGATGTCAGAAATCCTCTCTCCAAGTCTATGATTGCTCTCTCCATGATTCTGATGAGTCTTCAGGCGAATCTCATCCACCAACCGATCGGATTCACTTATTACTCTATCAGCCAACTCCTGCTGCTGTTCTGAGATAATTCTCTTCCCATGATTATTAACTTTCCACTCATTGTGTGTGAATTTCCTGAGAGGGAACATTTTACTGACTTTTCTGGAACATGCTCCTGGTTTGATCGATAATATTGACTTCCCTGCTCCCAGGATATATTTGCTTTTTATAAGATAAAATCAAGGATAAAATAATAGGAACATGAAACAGAAAATTGGGACAAGTAATCATTAATGCCCTATTTTTTCCCAAGAACCTGAAAGAAGATTTAAAATCTGATTTTTTTGTAAATCTTGGAGTATCCCATCAAGTGGTTTGTTCATGAGATAAAATCTTCTTGTCGTCTGTAATAGTTCCCAAATGTGTCTCAGCTAAAATAGAAAATTAGTCCGTTTCGCCAGAGGTATTTTGAAATAAATTTTATTGTACTACACACAGGCGACTCTTGGATAATCTCCTCTAATTACAGGTGATTCCGGGATTATGTATACTTTCGGGACTGAGAAAAACCACGCGAAATGGTTTTGTGGGCTTTATATATGCATACAGAAATTTTACTTAGTCTCAAGGCCCTCAGGAGACTTCTTTTGAATAAGTTACAGAAATATGAAAATATTGCTAGCACCAATATCTTGGGCTATCAGTGCCAACAACTGTACATAAGTTACACATTTTAAATTTAACATATAGGGAGACCGGGGAGGTTTGGGACAGGGGTAGTGTGGGACAAGGCGATTTTTTCAATTAATTTTTGAAATAAATGGGATTTAACCATTACTGTATCATAAGCAATATTAAGATGTATCTTGACTAAAACAATGGATATCCTCAGTTTTATTGTTTTAATTCTATGAACATTTTTTTAAAAATTGATAAAAATCGTATATTTTGACGTCTCAGTTTTCCTCTTTGTATTTTATATCAGCGATATATGATCAAAACTTTTTTATCTCATTAGGTAGCAGTGTAATCTGGGAACATATTTTTATAAAAGTTTTAGAGATTATACGCTCTTGTTTTTTACATAAAGGTTTTAAATACCAAAACTACACGTGGGGATGTTTGGGACACCTGAAAGGGGATGAATGGGACGTTGATTTTCGACAGGATTGTAGGTGGTATGCAATTGTTTATTGTCAAAATGAAGAGTAATGCCCAGTTTCTACTGGAAATCTCCCTCTTGTGCAAAGTTTATCAGTGCAGCAGATTTCTCTAACTACAGGGACAATTAAACCATCATTGTCTTGGGAATCAATAATTCCTTCTCAGAGGATATTCGATCTTTGCCCAATCTAGTTAAAAACTATTTTTTTCGAAAATTTCTCGAACAAATTCTCCAGAAAAGGAAAGGCGAGAGCTAATTTAAAGAAATAATGAGAAAACAGGTACAATGCAGTTGTCGTAAAATCAAAGAGGAATCCATCAATGAGTTCAAAACTAAGAGTTGCAAGAAAATCTACTCGCCTGAGGAATTTGATAATCATGATTGCAATATTTAGAATAAAAAAAAAGAAAAGAAAGGTAGATGGAAAATAAGAAGAAAATACTTTAAATAATTGATTGACAATAAATGACTCAACTGTACAAATAAAACTAATATTAATTTCTAAGTATGAAATAAAAGATGAAACATTTTTATTTCTATTAGAAATATTTTTAATGTGGTATTTAAAATTAATTAACGTGTTTCAGTAATACAAATTATGCGAGAAAAAACGCGTCCCAAACATCACCTTTTGCGTCCCATACTGCCCCACATCGGGGAGGTTTGGGACAAAGCGTCAAGTAAAATGTTTTATCTTCTCCAAGAAAACTCAGTTGTTTTCCAAGTTCTATCGAGTACTTTTTATAAAGTCAATACCCATAAGTATCCTATAGACCGCATAAAATTGTAATACACTATCGTGGTTTTTTGGAATAGTGTCTCAAAGTCAAAACATGAAAAAGTGTCCCAAACCTCCCCGGTCTCCCCTACCCATTTTCTAGGTGCATAAAGTTATTTCGCACATTTTCTTCGGTCCCGAATATGTGCATAATCCCGGGATCCTCTGTGTAATACCCAGCGCACAATAAGTTTTGTTTGTAAACATGTTTTGAAAATTTCTTCTGTGAGTGAGCAAGACGACTACCCAGCAAAACTTCGATCTGCAATTCTGCACTTTTGAAATTTTAACGTTTCTTGTCATTCAATCGGATACTTCGTGTGGCTTCGGGATAGTCGTGCGACTTCGTGAGCATCGCGAATTTCCTACGTGTTTTCTAACCATTTCCTTTCCCTTCGTATTTTCTATTATGGCTGATTTAATAATATTGTATTATAACATTATAATAATATTGTAAAAAAAGAGAGTATTCACGTAAAATTGTTGAATAAAAATTGAATTTTAAATAAATTGAAATACATATTTTTATGTAGTTAAAATAATGTTTAGAAACATTAGAAAGGGTAGAAGAAATGTAGAAATCATCTAAATACTCTACAGAAATTCTGCCGATAATTTTAAAATTTTCTATAGAAATTCTGCAGAAAATTCTGCAGAATTTTCATACAACGATCGGATCCACCTTAGAACAAAATTCTGCAGAAATTCTGTTGATTTTTCGGCAGTTAGTAATTCAAATCTGACGAATTTCTGCAGAATTCTGCAGAATTTGCCGGGTGGGCGCGAATCATTTTCGTTGCTGGGTTATTTTGTAATTTCTCCGAGGAAACACTCAGTTCAGGATTTTTACCAAATGAAGGACGAAAAGATGTGTTTGTAATATTTTATATAAGACTAATTTTGGTAAGGTCTATAATAACAATTGAAGAAATTGGGTATAATGTTGGAAAACAATAATTATATCGTATTTCCGCTACAGTAGACTCTCGCTAATTCGGCTCTTTTAAGATCGGGCTACTTTTTAATTCTGGCAGCGGTTACATTTGAAAAAAGTTTGTTGTCATTTTTCAAGTTTGATTGATTATCAAATGAATCAAATATGCTCAAATTTGGCATGGTTTGTCTTAGTTTTGATGTCATTTTGCATTATTGAGGGATTTTCATGCAATTTACGTTATAATGTAAACTCAATATCTTTATGCACATGAATAAAAAATCGTTGCATTTCAAAAAGTTTGTCGCCCGAATTTTGTCTAATTCGGCTGACATTTCGATCCCATATGCCCGAATTTGAGAGTCTACTGTATTTAGAAAAGCTTGGATGTGAGAATTTCATTGATTTGAGTGTTTTTGAATGCCAAGAAAGCAGAAGAATCCTCATCAAAAACGTCTGCCGATCCGTGGCTCACCCCCTTTCGATCCGCAGAACACACTGCATCCTTGCATTTAAATTGAAACCGATATATTATATAATATTAGTAATTTCCGTAAATAACAAAAGTGTAAATTCACGGAATTAAATTAAATTATTAGTTAAATGGATCACTAATGTTTCAACTGGCATATGAAAAACTACCAAATAGTATTTTGGGTCTCATATTTTCAGCTAAATACGGAGCATGTCTCTTAACATTCGGATCCGTGATGCACTTTCCTTATGTTGCGATGAAGAACCTTTTCTGGATCGATTGTCGACAGGTGTTCAGAAATTTAGTAATTAGCAAGAGCGAAAATGGTCCAGAAAAAATAGCTAAGCTTGTTGCAAATATTAATTAGTAAATCCATCAAAAACCGTTCCTTTTAATTTTGAAGGATTTTGAAACAAGGGAGAGAATCAAGCTTAAAAAAAATTGAAGATACGTGTGAAGTTCTGAATTAGTTGTTGCACTCGTAGTTTTAGACTCTTGCAGATTTTTCAGCACAGTTTCAATAATTACAAATGAAATTACATTTTTTGGGGACTCTATTTTCCAAAAGTAGCTTCACTAGACCCTTAGGAAAATTCAAAATATATTGATACCCCTTCATAGACCCTTTCATCTGGCGCTAGAAAATCAAAATATATGAAAAATTCTAAAAATATGTATAAATGTTTTTTTGATTTTTTAAAAGTTTTCCTAATTAGATTGTTCATCAGATTAAAGGGACAGATAATCCTAACCGGCTTATGTAGGTGAGATTCTTAACGTGAGCTAACTCGGAGTGCATGCAAATTCGATTTAGAGCTGAAATTGTGAGTCGCCATTCAGTTATCTTGAATCAAATTCGTGAAATTATACAAATTTTGTATTTAAACCAAAATATCAAGGATTTGGATGAACTGGCACAAAAGTGATATATGGGTGAAATGTAGACCAGAACGTTCTCTATAATTTTCCCATAGAACATGATCTCATCGATTACTCAGAAGCCAAGATAAGCGAGGTTTTTTGTTTCTTAACTCGTTTTTTCATCCAGAGTGCCCCAAGTAGTCATTTGTTGAGCTTCAACTATTTCAAAGAATTGTTGTATTTTGCGGGACTTTCCATTTAAAACCCTATTTTAAGTTTCTTGGTGGAGTAGAGGCAGTCAAATTGGCATCTGAGTGATTTCAAAGCGTTATTATGGGAAAAATCAATTTTTTCACACTTAAACGGCAAAATCGGAGTGATAGCGTAGTCTGAGTGGAAAATGATGTATGGACGAAATGTAGAGACAAATGTGCTCTACAATTATGTCGAAGTAATCATCAAAATCGGTTGAGCACGTGTCGAGATAATTGAGGTTATGTGATATTAAAATTGGTTTTTCGACTGTGGCGCCCCTGGTGTTGGTCCCACGAAGTTCAAATATTCTAGAAAGTTGTAGCATTTGGTGAGATCTTTCGTTTAAGCCCTCATTCATCAAAATCGGTCACATAGAACCGGAGATATGATTTTTTGAATTTTGTGAACTTTGACCCCTCATATCTCCGGTTCTGTTTTAACCACAGCGCACATACGCACCATTTTGGAAACGTCCTAGACTGGACTACAACATACTAAAATTTCCTTAACTTGCACAATGCCGTTTTTGAGAAAAATTACTTTGAATTTCGATGAATTTTGACGCTATCACAGCGCCACCTGTGGTGACTTTTTGAACTTCCATCTGAAAGTGCTCATCGAGACGAAACCAAAAAGGTAAAATTTATATCGCTATGTTAATTAGAACCGGAGATAGAGGCCGGTCAATGTTCGAACTTTGGCTCCTTATAGCTCGGGTCAGGGGTTATGGATCGACTTAAGGTTTTTTTTGTTTGATAGGTATAATCAACGGCTACAACATACTAAAATTTCAGCCCGATTGCATAAGGAATTTTTGAGTTATTTAACTTTTAAGATTTAAAAATTTTCTTTTTAATAATAACGCCCCTAGCGGTGGTTTTATGAACTTGCGATGTTAGAAGGGGAAGTGGCATTTCATGAGAGCTTTCCAAAATGCCCTCATTTTTTAAATTCTGACAATTAGAACAGGAGTTATGGCCATTTTAAGAAATTTTTTTTGGACCCTTATAGCTCGGGTCAGGGGGGTCGGGGGACCTTAAGTTTGGTATTGATGGAAAGCTCTAAGGCCCAGCTATAACATACTAAAATTTGAGCCCGATCGATGCCATAGGGGCTGAGCTATTGAGAAAACAAAAAAAGGGGGGTCTTCAAAATGGCGGAAGGAGGGGTGGGGGGTGGGGGGTCAATGCACCATGTTGCAATTTTCATGCGATATATAACCTTTGCCGAAAACCGCAAGTCGATATCTTTTTTAGTTTAGGAGCTATTAAGCTCCAAAGAGCGGCCGGACGGCCGGCCGGCCGGGAACTTAACTTAGCCCCCCATATATTCGTGATCAGGAAGTGGCGAAACACATTTTGGCCAAGTTTGAGGTCGATCGGACGACATGAAATTTTGTTAGGATTATAGTAGGTGAGATTGTTAAGAATCTCACCTAATAAATGTCTGATAGTATGAGAAGTGCATGGGAGTGCAAGAAGTGCTGGAAGTATTGTCACATTTTCGAAAGTGTTGCGAAATTTGGAAGTGTGAAGGCATCTTCCATACAAAACGCGGAAGTGCCTGGAAGTGGTGTACACATTTTCATCTAAATGTCTCCCCCTTGCGTAGTATAGTTTGCCTGTGATAAATTTTGAAGACACTCTCAGCAAAAACGTCCTTTATAGCACTTTTTACCGTTTTAAGGATAAATTAAAAACTTCTATTACGTTATGTTTCTTTATTTTATACATTTATTTATAATAGTTTTTTTTTATAATTTATTCTCATAACTTTATGTCCTTTGTCCTTTAATCATCTTAAATATTCATAATAGAGAGACATTTAATTTACCAAAATAAAGGACATGCGCACTTTTCCAAAGCGGCTCTCATTCCTTTATCCTTTGGTTTTACATAGTAATTGAGTGTGTGGTTTTTGTGTGTCAAGCAGCTTGAGATGGCAAGAATTCTCTGCGCACACCTACTGATACTCATCATCGCTACTAAGAAGCATTGTCTTCTCATTGTAATTGTGACTGATAGTAGCAACTCTCTGGCTTCCTGGCATGAATTTCCTCTGATTCCCGAGAGTCTTGGAAGCCACGAAGCTATGATGGGTGGCACTGGAGGGAGCACCAGTGGTAGTAGTTGGCTGATTGGCCGGATCATCGGGATCGTACGAGGCCACCCGAATACCACGCGAATTTTTGCCACCTACCGGAAAGATTGCACATTATACTTTTAGCTTCGGCCAAAAGTTTACTAAAGCTTTTAGAATTCGAGCACAATGCCAAAAAAAAGCCATAAAGAAAACAACACTGAAAAGAACATCTTCTGGGGATTCTTAAATTTATTTATTTAAAAAAAATATATTATGAGATAATTTAAGACAGCTATCATCTAAAAAATTACACATAAAGAATTCTTTTGGGTCTTTTTTTTCTTTTTCTTTTAATTCCCCCATTCTTCCATGAAACAAAATATAAGTACAATGAATTTTATTGCTCATCACTACGTCAATGAACTAATCATTCATCTCACAATTAAAAAAATCACGATTTTACATTAAATGAATATCAAATATTTTTTTAAAAGTATATATTAAACTTGATTAAAATTAAAATATTAGGAAAATCATGCAAAAAAGTAGCATTTTATTTTTTTTAAAACACTTTTAATACTAATTCTTTTTTTTTAAGTATTTTATCTTTCTTTTCTCCAGCTATATATTTCTATATATAGAAAAAGAACATACATAATAGGGTTTTGCTATTTACAGAAAATATTTAAAAAATTAAAAAAAAATGGAAAGTGCACTTTTCACGCTCTTCTTTCCTTCTTCTCCCTTTTTCCTCAATAATTTACAACCTCTCTTGCATTTGAAAATATCTTGCTGACATTATTAATCTTTTACTTCAGCTTGAGCTTTGTTTTTTTATTTTTTGCAATAAGAAAAGAGAAATTGAAACTGAAGAGAAACATGCAGAAATATTTTAATTGTTGATTTTATTTTAATTCACTTGCACTTCTGCAAGCATTAATACTAATTCACTTGCACGCAAAATTTAAAAAAATACAATGCAAAAGATATTGCAATTCTTTTCAAATTAAAAAAAATAGAATAAAATTATTTGTTTATTTTTTAAATATTAATTTTTACTACATCACGGCAAGTGCAATTTTTTTAATCATCCCTTTGTTATGTTTTCAACTACATTTTATTCATAATAAAAGTATTACATCGTTAATGATTTATTTTTCTTTTCTAAAATATTATTTCTCTGTATCACAAAAGCGTTTTTTAAAATGTTTTTAAGCAAAAATTGAGATTAAAGAGCGAATATACAGAATGGTACAAATTGATCTAGCTTTTTGCAATGCTTTGTCAAATGTTATTTTATCCATGAACTGTTAATATTTTAATGCCGAACGAAGCGAATAGGTGATCTAAGCGCCATTGGCGGTAATCCGCCTAACTATCAATGTTCCAAAAGGTTTAAACCTAAGGATTGATCGACCTTTTTGCAAAGTTTTGTAAAACGTTAACTTTTCCAAAAACTGGCAATATTTGAATTCTTAACGAACTGAATATGTGATATTAGCGCAACTGGCGGTAATCCAAGTAACTATCAATGTTCCGAAAAGTTTATGTCCAATAAAATGTTTATATTTAATACATTACTGAATAGCGATAGGATTGAAATTCTCAGTTAAAATTCTTATAGGCCTTTTTGTGACTATTTCTTCAATTTGAAAAAAAAATCACTATTCAGATGTGATTAAAAATTCAACCTCAGAAAAAGAATTTGGCTCAATTGCGTTCTCCAGTGTGCCAGAGCTTTGAATGAAAAATGACTACAAGATGTAACTCATATTGATAAACCCTTGTAGATTGTTCAAAAAACCCAAGAATTGCATCTCCAAAATCGAGAAACATAATTTCTGCATCGTGAAACCCGAGAAACGGGAAAACCCTTGTCAAAAAAAATCCAAATTTAACCAAATCGGTTGAAAAATAAGCCCTCCAAAGTAGTTGACCTTTGACCTACAATAATTCAAAATGGCGAATTTTCCGGTCATAGGTATGTTGGGCGAAATTTTCACCTGGACTATCTCTAAAACATATCCGAAAATCATTGAAAAAGCTTGGGCCAATTGTTATAAAAACCGAAAAAATATGGTTTTTAGGGGAGAGGTGGGGAATAGGGGAAAAACGTCTAGAGATTATTTTTTTATTGGGGGTCGTCGAAGACCGGAAGTCGATATCTCTTACCGTTTGACCTCTAGATCGAGAACAAATTTAAGGTCAAGTAAAAAAATTTTCCGAGAAAAATTATTCTAAATCGGTACTTAACCGGTTCATTACCGATGAAGACCGATACAGCCGGGTTCATAATTTCAATACCTTTCCAAAAAATCCAAATTTAACCAAATCGGTTGAAAAATAAGCCCTCCAAAATAGTTGACTATTGACCTTCAATAATTTAAAATGGCGAATTTTCCGGTCATAGGTATGCTTGGACGAAATGTTCACCTGGACTAGCTCTAAGACATATCTGAAAATCATTGAAAAAGCTTGGGCCAATTTTGAGAAAAACCGAAAAAACATGGTTTTGGAGGGGACAGAGGGCGGGTGGGGAGAGAAAAAAACGTCGAGATTTTGTTTTTTATTGGGGGTCATCGATGACCGGAAGTCGATATCTCTTACCGTTTAAGCTTCAGAACAGTAACAAGTTGAAAAAAAGACTATTATATAACTGCTCTCTCTTTGAGTTCGAGCAAAGTAAAATGTTTAGGCCGAACAAGTGTTTTAGTATATCACATTATTGAAGCCTTTTTATAGCATGTTGTTTTTATAGCATATTATGACAATTGTCCATTAGAAGCTTTTATAGTTTATAGTTCTCTGAAGTGAGTAAACATGAATCGAGCCTTCTGATTAGCCACAACTTCAAACATTTTTACTGGAGCATTGATGGCATAATAAAAAAATTCTTATGGCAAAACATGCTTTTCACGCCCAAAGTGGCTCAATACTCTGTTGTTTTGTTTTTGCAATTTTCGCATTGAAGAAAGAAACAAAAAACAAAGATTTTATTGTGACAGTTGAACTATAAAAAAGCTCAAGATGCCATAAAGAAGTATCAGTATTTTGTTTTGAAGATTTTAATGGGTTAAATGTTTTGTGCTAATTAGGTGGGAAATAGTGGTTGGAAAAAGAGACCTGTCGTGATTTTTACTTTTTAATTCTTCACGAGATTTTGAGGATGGGTATCCGTTTCATCAGGTCTAAAAAGCATTTTTAAAGAAACATTTTTTGTAGACCTGATGAAGAGTACAGACATCCTTGAAACGTCGTGAAGAATTAAAGAGTAAAAATCAAGAGAAGTCTATTTTTCCGTCCAGTATCTGATACATCCCATCAGACTGAAAATTCATTCAAAACTTGCTGTGAATAGTTAGATGTTTCATAATTAAGAAACTCTCAATTTTCTGGTCAAGGTAATTACAAATGAAGACCATTTCAAAAAGAATCCAATAAGATTTTTTGAAATAGGGTGAAAGGAACACTTATTGACACTAAGAACTCGTGTCAGGACCTATTGATACCCTAGTCTGTACCATTTCGAATACGAAATTCGAACCCTTATCCTTATCGAAAAACGTAGATTAATGATAAAACGCCATATTACTTAAATTTTATTAGATGCATTAAATAAATTTCAACATTTTCACAAAAGTGTCAATAGGGGTTGGTTCCCTGTCGAAGAGGTATTCATTCGACCATATCATTGATTTAAAGAAACTTTTTCAATAAGCAGATATTCGTAACCTTTTTACAAAGCAAAGTAACATTTGGCAAATAATTGAGTAAATCGAACCCTGTGCTTTTAACTTGATCGATCAATTTAACCAATTTAACCATTCTGTACTCACTCTTTCTCTCAAGATAAATTAATTTTCAAAATAATACAAATACATAAAAAAAATACCGCGTTTTATACATCAAAGAATGTCAAAAAAATACAATTGAAAGATACAAAATTAAAAAAAATACATCGCTAAACTCAAACAAAAAAAAATAAGATAATAATAATACAATTAAATTTTGTTGCTAACTTGTTTTCTTTTTTCACATTAAAACATCGTCAATAGTAGAAATTCAGGTAATAGAGAAAAAAACACAAAAAGAGTGTTTTATGTGACTTTGTATCATTATCAGTTTGTTTGTTTGTTTTTTTTTTTTTTTGTAAAAAGAAGTTGAGAAGAACTTTTGTTGCATTATTATAGAAAAATGTGTGTTTGTGAATAGGACTTTTTACAGCTTCTCGTAGCGTTGCGTCGTTGTTACTTCTGCAAATAACAATTTCAGAGAAAAAAATCCTCTTTTTATAAAAGCATATTGAACAGTTTTAAAATCCAATGCGATCGAGATGATCACTTATCCAAATCACCAAAAGAAAGTGTTAGACAGAATTGATTGATTGATGAACACAATTGTACAGACTTTTTGTGCATTTACGAAGGGTGAATAAGTAGCCTTTTTAGTGAAGATTGGACAACATATCGATCAATCGATGTTGATTTTTTATCGAAAAACGTTAAAACTGCATGATTGCAAGAAAAATCAGATGATCTAACTTTGTAAAAGATTGACAGATCATATCGATTGCAAAGATCTCTGAAAGAAAATCGACAGATCGTCACACTCATTGGAAGCGATCATTAAATCTGTCGATGATTTGCAAAAGATTATCAGGTCAACATGAATATAAAGACTGACATAAGCTTACTTAATTATAGACACGATTGTACAAACAAATGATAAACACGACATTTGCAAAACATCCGACAGATACAACGTAACGGCGAATCTACAAAATCCTAGGGCAAAATTGACAAATCGATACGATCTTTGTAAAGGATCGACAAGTAAACAAAATCCTCGCGAAAAATTGATAGACCAACGCGATCTTTGAAAGGAATGGGCAAGTCCACAAAACCCTTGCGAATAATTGATACATCGACGCAGTGTTTGAAGAATGATCGCCAAATTCACAAAATCTTTGATAATTTGATAGAGCGACACTTTCCAAGGGATCGGCGAAACTGCAAAAAGAAATTAGCAAATCAACAGGATCTTTGGAATTGATCGACACGATATCTCAAGCGATCGGCAAGTTCACAAAATCCTCGCTAAAAATTGACAGATCAACACGATGTTTGCAAGGGATCGGCAAGTTCACAAAATCTTCGCGATAAATTAACAGATCGACACGATATTTGCAAGGGATCGGCGAAACTGCAAAAAGAAATTGACAAATCAACAGGATCTTTGGAATTGATCGACACGATATCTCAAGCGATCGGCAAGTCCACAAAATCCTCGCTAAAAATTGATAGATCAACACGATGCTTGCAAGGGATTGACAAGTCCACAAAATCTTCACGATAAAATGACAGATCGACACGATCTTTGCAAGGAATTGACAAATCCGCAAAAACTTTACAAAAAATCCACAAATCGGCGTATTGCATATTTTTGCAAGTTCGGGAAAATCTTTATGAAAAATTGACAAATCGTTATGATCTTTCCAAGAAATCGAGAAAACTGCAAAATGACAGATAGAGCCTATAGATCTTTGCAAATATAGGTATAGATCGGTATGACTGCAAAGATCGATACGTCGACAAGATCTTTGCAATTAGACCTTTGTAAGAGGTATCAAAGCGGCAAAAACTCTACAAAATATTGACAAGTCGAAACGTTTTTTGTAAAATATCGATGCGATGTTTAAAAGGTTGACAGGCCAGTACGATATTGGCACAAAATCGACAAACTATCACAGTCCTTGCAAAAAATCAATAGATTCGTTTGATCTTTGCGAGAGATGAACAGATTGGCATAGTTGTCGACATCGATAGATCGACAAGATCTATGACATATCGTAACGATATTGGCAAAAAATCGATAGGTCAGCACGATCTGTCGATTTGTTTTCGACAAAAATCAACTGATCGACAATCGGATGAACCCTAAGCAGCACACTTACCCTCCCCTCGTACATCTTCTTTGCATTAATTAGCTAAATTACTCCTCACCATAAATACCAATTTATTTGTTATTACTCTGTGTATTTCTCAGTGTTTTTGTGTAATTTCAGTGCAAAATAAAAGATAGACTTTTCACCCAATAGCTAAGTAAAAAAAGTGAAAAATAGTGGATAAAACACAAGATATACATATTTGCAATTAATAAATTATTCATGAAGAATAATTCTTGGAAAAAAATAAATAAGTAAATTAATAATATTAATTAAAGTGTTATTCTCGCACTTTAACACACTTTTTACGCGTTCATTTTTTTCCATCTCCCACCAAATTCATCGGCAATTAGCAGAAATGCGAAAGTAAGAAGAAAAAAAAAACAGTGCAGTATTGGTTCTTCTGTATCTTCAGCCATTGAATTAAAAAAAATAATATTGTAATAAATCTCTTTTTAACTTTCACGGTGATTAAACAATATATGACCCATAAAAGACATCCACTATAAATGTTCTTAATTCCCTCAATTCATCATAAAAATACTCGTGGGCGAGTGTTTGACAAGATTTTTCTTTTATATTTCTCATTCTCTGTCAGATGAAAAATAAACATGGTATTAAATGAAGAATTCTCTTATCTAACAGACCCTATCTAAAAGGCATTCAACATTTCTAAAGCTCAGAAAATCCCTTTATTGTACAAGTAGCAAAAATTATGATTCTTCTTCTTTTGTAGTTTTCTTAGAATATTTTCCTTTCTGTGTCATTCTAAAGAAACTACCATATCTCGTGGAATGCATAAATGTTATTATAGCTCCAAAGTTCCAAAGTTTTCTCATTCAGAAAATATAAGATAAATTTGCTACAAAGTTCAAGAGAAATTTTCAAGTTTTGTGTAATTTTAATGTATCTTCAAATTTGTGAAAATCGGACAAGAAAAAAATCTAAACAATCACCGTTTGAGATTGTTCAGATTGCTGCGGCATTAATAGCCGCTCTCTTACTTCTGTTTTTGGACCATGATATCAGAATGTGTGACAATATTAATCAGGGAATACTCCTAAAGCCATAGGCACGCAAACATTTCTATGAGACAGAGTGAATATTCCAATGAGAGAAATCCGAAAAAGTTAAAATAACATTCCGCAAGTGTTAATTTTACCTTGCAGTATTGATCCGAAATCCGTGTAAATATTATGCTTTTTAGGTGTATTAGGGGTTAAAGTTACCCTTTTTCATGTTAATTTTACTCTTAAAAAGGTATAAATTTAACATTAAAAATGTTGATATATTTTTACACCTAAAGTGTTAAAGTTATGAGGAAAGAAAGTTAATCGCATCCGCATTTTTTTCTAGGTGTATAATTCCAACAAGGCTCGATATAGTCACAGGAATCGCGCGCCAATAAGCGGCTTTAGTTGTTCATTTCGAGGGCACAAAGGCTTACACGATCGCCTTCTCTCTCCATTTTACGTTTTTATAGCAAACTTTGCAGTGCTACGTTAGCATTAAATAGGAATCTAAGATTCTTGATGCTTTGAAGACAGCCTAACGTCCTGAATGAGATCGCAATCCTGGACGTTCTCTGGCATTTGAGTAACGTGTGAAGCGTTTATTGGTCCACTAAGAGGTCTTGTGATATAAATTCTAAAATTTTGAATATTTCTTGCCGTACCTTATTTACATCAATTTTCGAAATTTTACGGGTTTTCGAATAAAAGAAAATACATCGCCTTGAAGTCATCATTCAATTGAACATTCCTTTCATTTGAGGTGTAGACCATCAAATTTAGTTAAACGATACCGGATGTATGGGCTTTTGGCAAAGTTTGAGGTCGATCAGAGGGACAGGATTTTTTTTCAGATTATTCTTTCAGATTCAGATTTATAGTGAGCCGAAAAAAAATTTAAGTTTATTAGCTGTTTTCTGTTATTGTAGAATGAATTAGAAAAAAATACTAATACAAAATAAAAGCCAATTTAATAATTAAGAGGCAACTGAAAATTCCAAATTGGCAACCTACGTAGTTTTGGAGATATCTCGTGAAATGTGTACGAAAACAGGGAAAAAATTACACTAAAACCGGTCGCATTTTTCAGAGCTAATGTCACCCCCTGATAGCTAGCATAGCTTTTTTGGAAGATCTTTCTTCATTCATACGTTGAATATGACCATTGACCATACCATCGGAGTTGTGATCTCTCAACTCGAAGAAATAACTCATAGAGTCTTACTCATCACGAACGGCTACGTTCCTCACTCGATCTCAACGAGTGATTCCCTTAACCACCCGGAAGTACCTCATCTCGGCAGCTTGTATTCACGAACTTATTCTTTCGGTCATTACCCAAATCTCATGATCATAGCTAAGAATAGGAATCAACACAGTTTTGAAAACCGATAATTAAACCGAACGACTAAGCTCGGCCTTCCTCATCACGCTTCTGCCAAGTTCCCTCATTACTGCAGAAACTTGACCGATGCGCGACAAGAGTTCTGCGGCCATCCTACCTCTTAAAAATATTATATTTAGTATTGCTCAATCTGTAATTTCTTTAGAACTGTAACGATTACACTTAACGAATCTAATGAATATTTTTATTTAGTAATTTTAATTATAATAAGTTGTTTTAAGCCACTAAGGTCCATTTAATCGATTTATGATCCCGATCATGATATGACATAGTAAAATTAGGCGACTTTGGATAATTTATTTCTGCGTAATCGAGAATCGAATAGCAAACAGGAAAGAATTTTTATTTATTTTAGTTCTTCAATAACCTGGTTAAAAAGAGGTGACAAATCGTCCCAACTTTGCGGAACGCTCGAACTCACGACAAAGAGCTATCCATGTATTAATTTTTCGCATGCTTTGTGCCTACATATCGCTTTACTACCGATTAAAATGATTGATAAATTTAAAGTCATTCCCAAATAAGAAATTGCTTAAGAAAAGTAGGTTTTAGAATATTTTAGCATGATTAACAAGCTTTCGAACAAATAAATGTTAAATCATTAACGGGTATTATATCCATTCAAGACCGTTTGTGACCGATGCAGTCGGGTTAGAAATTTCAAGATTGCTCAAAAAATCGAAAGTGGTTAAAATTTGTTTTTCGAAAATTCAATATCTAAATGGTTTTCGAACATTATGTGTTCAAAGACGCCAAGGACGGAATATTCGCCTTGATCTCTAAAACATATTCTAAAATGAAAGATAACGTAGGAGCGATTTTCGAAATATACCAAAAACATGGTTTTGGAAGGGTAGAACGGGGTGGAGAAAAAAACAAAAAAGACTGACCCAGATAATGTTGACTTATGAGGGGCGGGTCGTCGAAGACGGAAGTCGATATCTCTAACCGTTTTGCCTCTAACCATGTCACAAGTCGAAAAAAAGTAAATTATATAATTCCTCTCTCTTTGAGTTCGAGCAGTAAAATATCCTAACAGAGGTAGAAGATTATTTGGTTGAACTTTTCTCACTTCACGGAAAGTTATGCAAAGCTTTTTTTAAACTGACGCTCAGAACGTTTGACATCGTTTCGCTTTTGATCATATTTATCTTCATTCCCTTTCTGAATTTGAATGCTGGATGATGAATTCTTATCTCAGACAGTTACACAATATAAATAAATTGTGTTTATAAAGATTTAATGTAAGGAATTTAAATTTAGCGACCGTTAAGACGCATGTTTGAAGCTTATTTCAGTTTTAAAACTACTGGGTCAATATCTTCAAAGTTTAAATAAGTTTGCAAATATTTTGTTTATTTATTACTTGCGTTTATAGCTAATTATAGCTAATAAATCAATATTTATTCAACAAAAATATGGGAAGGCTTTCAGGCTTCAAACACATTCTAGCTTCGAACAATTCACATTTTTGCCATATCCCTTATATTAATCTGACTTTATGGAAATGTATATTAATAGCTAACTATTAATTACATTTCCTAAAAAAAAATCAGAAATATGGGAAAAATATAGTGTTCTAAGCCAAAATGTGTCCGAAGCCTCAAACCCTTCCTTTACATAAAATTGACTTTGTAATTTAAATACTTGTTTTGTTCCCAATATTTCACGTTTTGGGAAAAAGTTTCTTGTGAAATTTTTCACAAAATAAAAGCACAAAATCTAAAATCGCACCATATTTATCCCTGATCTCTTTTTAGAAAGTTTCTTCAACAAAATTTAAGGCTAAACTTCACCTATTATCCTATCACTCCTTTCATCTACGAGGTCTTTCCTTATTTCCCACGAAAATATACTGAGAACAACTTGTTTAATTTATCATTTAAAAACTTTTTGTTTATCCTTCTATCCAAAAACACTTGGCTGAAGGTGAATGAAAATTGATTGAAAAACTTGAACCATCATATTTTCAGCACTGTAATTTTTCTCTTCTTTTTTTGCTTTGTTTTTTTTTTTTTTTTGATAAACTAATAAAACTACACAATTTTCCTTGACAAAAAAAAAATCACGAGGAAATATGAAATGAAAGCACATGCACATTAAAATCTATCAGCATGCGATAAATTTTCATGCGTTTCTCTTACGAAAATTCTTATACATTTTGCTAGCGAATCACATTAATTTACAATGAAACTGTGAAAGGAATTATATAAAAGAGTCTTACCTGAACTGTATTGAGTGTACTGCTGATACTGAGGATGGAAATTGTGAATGGCATCCGTCATAATATCCTTGGGATTCATAGTTTCCTGAAAAAAAAAAGAAAAGCCATTCAGCAAGATATTCCTTGGGGGAAATGTCACTGTAAAAAAAACCTTGAGACTGCTAGAGATGGATTGCATGGTGACGGATCTTCCATGAGAATCTGTCATGCATCCCTGAGCATAAACCTGGTAGGGAAATGCGTAACGAAGAGCCACGGCAGCAAAAAGCATTTCAAGGCAGATGAAGAAATTCTGATAGCCCGCTGAGACAGTACCAGCGGACGTTGTGGCTCCATCACTATCAACAATTGGCGAAATAACTTCGGCCTTCTCGAGAATGGCCAAACCCACACCCTGCCAGAACGACAGGAAAATCACGGATTTGATGGTGCAAAACTTGAGCACGGGCTCAAAGGGTGTCAGCAGATCCCTCGTAGCAAAGTAGAACAAGTACAAGCCATAGAGAGCCAGTGACACAGAGATATTGTAGATGATTGTGATGTAAATGTAACCACCATCAGCACTGAAAGATTAAAAAAAATTCTCACTCATTTTCCCTGCACACCGCAGACTTCCCCCATGCAAGTAATAAAAAAAACTCTCTTTGAGGTCATGATAAATTACTATGAAGAATTTTCCAATCAACTCCATTGCAGATAACCATGTTAAAACTTTGTGGAAAAAGAATTTTATTGACATGAAATTTGTGATGGTTCAATTTTATAGGGGAAATTGCATCAAAGGCAAACTTAGTTGGGCAGCAATGTACGAGTTTTGTATTTAACTTCAATAATAAACTCTAACTATTGCACTTCAAGTTTGTGCAATATTCTTAAAAAAAAAAACTTTTCTAGTATTACTCGTATCAGTCTAGGAAGTTTTCAGCAAAAGTTATCTCTGAGTTAAAATGGATTTTTTTTGGAGAACATTTTGTAAGAAATATAGACAAATTTTGTCTTATTAGATTTTTAAACAGTTAATTTTTCTCATCTATTTTTAGTATTCACTTCTACACAGTAAAAACTTTTGGACACTGACCAAAATATTGGAACAAATTATCTTTGGAACAATTTTTTTTTAAAAGAAATATGTACTTGGAGAAGATATTTCTTTGTTACAATATTTTTTCTTGACGGTTTTGATACGGTAGAATACCTACAAATTTGAATCGATTTCGTTTTATATAAATTTCTTCTGGCTCGGGCACACCTTTTAGATCAAGAAAATTTCATGAAGTCGAATTTCGGATCCATTTCTTTCTCACGTGTTTTGCATATGACTATCTCATTCTCTGGCACTCTTCTTCTTCTCTTAAACATCACTCCAAATTCAATTTAGCTCAATCGAATTTGGAGTGCGAAAGAATGAGATAGTCATATGCAAAACATGTGAGAAAGAAAGTGTTTCGAATTTCGACTTCATGAAATTTTCCTGATCTAAAAGGTGTGCCGGAGCCATAATGGCTCCGGCAGACCTATTAGATCAGAAAAATTTCATGAAGTCAAAATTCGAATTCCTTTCTTTCTCACATGCTTTGAATATGTCTATTTCATTCTCTTGTACTCTTCTTCTTCTTTTAAACATCACTCCAAATTCAATTTAGATCAATCGAATTTGGTATGCGAAAGAATGAGATAGTCATATGCAAAACATGTGAGAAAGAAAGGGATCCGAATTTTGACTTCATGAAATTTTCCTGAAAAGGTGTGCCGGAGCCTTAAAAGTCGGAATCGAATATAGGGGAAAGCGCGGTACCTCTGGACAATTTATACATCGCACAAATAATTTTTTTTCAATACGTTATAAATGAATTTGGCTCATTGCAATATTATATTTTAATAACTAGTCCAATGCCTTAAAATTTCAGAAAAGAGCTAGGGTAACGTGTGGTATTTCGGGACACTTTTTAGTACTTTCAAGTTTCAAACAGCTTAACGACTTCTCAAATAATTTTTTTCTTTGTTGATACAAATATTTATGTTCCTTATGCTATCCAGAATAAGATTCTTATCAAAAAATGTTGAAAAATGCATCATTTTTTATAGAAAATACAAAAAATGTAAAGAAGTAAGAGTGGTATATTTCGGGACAGTTGTGTATTTCGGGACAGACAAAAGTCGCTATTATGCAAATAAATTTCACCGAGCCTGATGTTTTACCTTTAAGTAGAAGGTCTAAACTTCACGCTTTCATAAAAATTTTGTTTAAATTTCACTTGTAAAGTGACTTAAATCGAAAAAAACTAAGCACTGTTTGTGTTGACATCTGCAAAATTGACCACACTGATGGTTTCGTGCAAAGTGGAATGTGACACTCACAATTCACACGTATTTCACGCTTTAAATTAAATAAAATTTCAGAAGTTTTATGTTTATCTGATACGCAAAGAGCTGAATATTTCATATAGAACTTAAAAATAATTAGAAAACAAATATTTATAGCATTTTTGATTTGTCCCAAAATACCCATATTATGTCCCGAAAAGCACCTTGTCCAGAAATACCACACGTTACCCTATGGGTGAAATCCATAAGGAACATAGAGAAAAAATTGAAATGTCCGAAGCTTGAGTATCCTGAAAGTAGCGCGCTTTCATCTAGACATTTTGTTTCTATTGTCGGGTTTGTGTAATTTAAAAGATTTCATCCGTTTCGTCTTCTAGTTAAGACTTATACTTCAGTCGAGATGGATTGTGGTGGAGAAAATTCAAAAGGAACATCAAATAAAAATCATCTTAACAGTGTTTTATACAGACGCGTGCATTACCCGGGAATCTCGAATTAATCGAATTAAAAAAAAGTGACACCATTAAAACTAATTTTAGTAAAAATAAGACTATAAATAGCTTGCCAAGTTTCTAAAGAACCCTTCTGAAAAGGAGTAACAAAAAAAGTCAATTAGTATGGAAAATATCGTACTTCAAACTTGGAACATCAATATTATCAAAATTATGAGCCCTTACCCTAAGTTAATTTTTTCTCTTTTTCTATTTTATTATATTTTTAACTTTAATATCAAAATAAGTTCAAGTGATTTATAAATGCATTAAATTCACTTTAAAGAACGAAATATGAAAGTGACCGTTCTTGTAATCCGGGATTCTACTCCGTGGACTTTACACCTACTTAAAACCCTTAAAACTCCCACCTTCTTACCAGCACAGTTATTCTATTTCGAGCTGTAAAAACAGCGAAAAAAAGTAAACAAAATGTTGTTTTTTCTATTTATAGTCACCCCTTATTCTCAACAATCTGTAAATGAATTTGCAAAACAACCTCCCTGTCCATAAAATAAATTGACATGGTTAAGAAAAGCCATTACCTCCAGTCGCCATCGTGATAGTGTCCAAATGCCTGTAGAAAGATAATTATAAATGCCATGAGGGGCTTCACGAGGCAAAATTGAAGTGTTGCTTGTTTGCAGAAGCGCAAAAATCCAATGGTGTATGTTTTTCCTGACAAGAGAGAAAACAAGACATAAAAATTATTGATGATGATTCTTGGCCCAAAAGAAAGCAATAATCAACTCAATGTGTACCATTTAAACAGCAAGTTCCATAGAGGCATGATGACTTTATTGGTTTCCCGCGAATTTCTGACATGATATTTCCCTCACCGCCCAAATATTCGTAGCATAGCGAAAGGAAATTGTAGATGACAAAAGCTAAAAGATAAATAGAAAAATTAGTCTTATCAATTAACAAATTTTACCCCGTTCATAAAGTAAAATTGTGTGAAAAGACAATTTTTCACTTTGAATAGTGTTGTTTAGTGTATTATTTAAATAACTCTAACAACTATCATAATTAATGTTAAACTCCATTGCAGGGAATTTGCATTTTGTTTGGAAAGCAAACTCAAAAGAGTTTTCCATACTCTCTTATCGTATTCATTGACTCTGTTGAAAGCGAGTGAATTTTATTTATTTAAAAGCGACAAGGGTCGATAAGCGATTAATATTTAATTGCGATTTTCCCTTTTCTTTTTTTTTGCAACAGCACTTCCTTTTTCTCGCAAAAAAAGAAGATATGAGGCACATAAATAAAACTTGTTCAATTTAATGGTGAGGCCTTTTGGGATGATACTTTAGCCCTTATTTCTAAATGATTACCAAGAAACGTGATAAATAATACTGGGTTGCGTATTTCTTATATCACTCCCACATTTTCGGTTACAAAAGCTTTATATTGACAATCGATAAAGCGTTTTCCTCTTCTTCTTGTGCTTCAACATTCAATGAACTTTCAAGCCAGAGACTTGCAAAATCTCTAAGAAACTATGAAAAATGTTAGAATTTAAATTCGATTGTCTTTTTTTTTGTATTTTATCCAAAATCGAGGTAAAAGAATCTTGATAAAGAAATCTTTGTGAAAGATCCTAAAATAAAATTAGGAGAATATTTTCAGATTTCGCATAAAATCTGGGGTGACATGATAACTTATTTTCGATACTATCGACTGTCAATTCTAAAAACTTTAAACGATAGCTGAACTCCCTGTAATTAATATAGATGTTTATCAACAGTCTCATTATTTTAATAATGTCGCTATAAATGGCCCAACAATCCGTAATAAGTCGACATTCACTTAATCTAACAGATTTATATTTATCGATACTATCGATTTGATAGTGTCGAAAAGTTATCATTCCAACCCTGGCTTTGAACACTTTATATTTTTCGCATATTCCTTTAAAGATTCTAATCTTATGGCACTATATTTTGATTGCTAGCCTTAAGTCACTTTAAATTATTTTAAAAAATATTAAATTCATTAAAGGAATATAGGAAAAATATGAAGTGTTCGAAGCTAGTTTGTACGACGCTTAAAAGCCTTCCCCTAAAGTCTTTATTATTAAATTTAAGTATTGGAAAAACTCACTAAATCGTAAAATTTTAAACCAAACAAGGACAATACAGCTCCAAATTGTACTTTCAATTAAAAAAAATACATAATAAATTACAAAAATACAAATATATAAAATAAATAAATAAATCGACATAAATAAAATATATCCAGTATTTATGCAATTTGAACGCCACTAACGGTTATCTGGTGAACTACGCACGTTCTAAGAAGTCAAAAGCCTTTGAAAAATTTACAATTCATCACAAATAACACTATCCCTGAATTGCTAATAATCTCGAACATCCACAAATTATTATAAAATTAGAATTGATCCAAGAAATCTGTGGCAAAATACGACATAACCGATATCTCTAATCAACGCACTCTAAAAGGAAATTTTCCGCTCTACAACTTCTCTGAAGAACATTTTCCTCTATCCCAAAAGAAGATGAACTTTCTGATTTATTTAATGATAATTGATTTTGAGGAAATTCTCAGAAATGCTAGGGGCAAATATTGATAGGCATTGGGAAACTTGCAGCATTGTGATTCTTTAATACGGGTTCTCGTTAAATAAGTAAAAATCCATTTGACATATCTTATAGGATATTCCTCTGTAACTCTAAAACAAAATACTGGCTATGTTTCTCTATTTTTACAATAAATTTACCTCTGACGTAATTTTTCAAGGGTTGTTTCTTGGTAAAAAAAAAAGAGAACTGGAAACAAATAAACAGAGTAGCTACATGTCACCCAAGGAAAAATTTTGTCACTTTTTACCCCTGTCTTTTGACACATTTTCTCCTATTTATGATATAAGAATTTTTGGAGTTAAAAATATTCGAAATTCACATTTGCATAAATTTTGAAAAATAATTTTGTTAAACTTAATATCACCTGTAAAGAAATATACTTTAAAAAGCGGACTCAATTTTAAAAATTGCTCAATTTATAATTTTAAATTTAGATTGAGGAATGATATTATAATGGCTCTGGAACACCTTTTAGATCGGAAAAATTCCATGAAATCAAAATTCACATCCCTTTCTTTCTAACACGTTTTGCATATATCTGACTTATTCTTTTGCACTCCAAACTTGATTGAACTAAATTCAAATTGGTCTGATGTTTAAATGAAGAAGAAGAGTTCGAAAGAGTGAGATAGACATATGCAAAACGTGTGAGAAAGAAAGGGACGTGAATTTCGATTTCATGAAATTTTCCTGATCTAAAAGGTGTGCCGGAGCCATAAGAACTATTTTTCATGTTCAGTGATTATATTGAGCTCCATCTGCGACGGTAAGTCGAGTAACGAATGTGTTAAAAATTTTATCATTTGCATATTTTTCAAATGAGATGAAGATGATAGCGATTTTTGTCTGTAAACCCCCCTCCCCTCCCCCAGGAAGTCGATCCTGGGATGATTTATGACTTTTGATTTTCTTTAACCCTCCCTTTGTCCTTTAAAGACGTATTTTTTAGGATACCCCGAAAACATATTTAATTTCAAAGACTTTTCTTTCGTTTTTTTCATGTTTTATGACATAGGTAACATAAAGAACTATCGTTTTCTTCTTTTATACACTGAAAGTTCTTTAAAGAAGTCCTAATGCATAACGTTAATTTTTCTCCAAAAATACATTTTTTTAAATTGGAGAGAGTATTTTAAAAAAAAAAGGCCCAATCTTCTTTCATATTTTTCATGTTTCCTGCTTGAATTCCTCGAAACTTGACGAGTAACACTGGTAAAAAAAGGTGGATCATTTTGATTCATTCGCGATCCATTTGGTGAATCAAATATGATCCATCATTTCAAATGTTTCATTTCGATCCTTTTTTGAAAGATCGTTTTGATCCATTGCAAAAGAATCAAATTTTGATACTTTGAATGGTTCACTTTGAGGAGCTTTTCAATGGATCACTGAGCGATACTCTAAAATTGATCAAATGGAACTTTTGAAATAACTTTTTAATCTTTTTTAAATGAAATGCATTTGCCCTTCAAAATAAATTAAAAGAAAAACATTATTATTTCCTGCAAATGAATTTGTATTTTTATTTTTTACAATTTACAGTTTTTACATTAATTTTTTTTATTTGTAAACACATTTTGACAAGAGATTTTTTTCCGGAGGCGGTACACCGACACAATTACTTAGAATTGTACAAATCCGTACAACTGGATTATTTTATTTTTCACTTATTTTACTCACTTTTGGTAAATTTTTCATGTTTTCACAAGTCTACAAGCTTAATCTGCTTTACCTATAACATAATAATTTGTAGAAAAGCGTCACTGAATATCTAAAAGGACACAAAAAATTCACGACAAGAGCACCCCATTTATTTATGAGCTCAGCGAGTCTCGGCGTCTGTCACTGACGTCACTAAAAGTAGCGTGATTATCCAAGTGATCCATTCAAATGTATCACTTTTGACATATCGTACCAAATTTTCAATCGCTGAAATATTACGGTTAAAATTTTAAAACTATCAATTTATTAGTTTAGACACGTTCCCCTTATATGAGCAAATACAGTAAACACATTTTTTACTGTTTTAATGGTTTTATTTAGTATGAAAATTCATGGAAAATAATCGCTGTAGTGATCCAATTGAAATGTTCAATTTGATCCATTTGAATGTATCCCATATTTTCTATATTTTTTGGCGTAATATCCTGAAGATTGAAAATAGTTGTCTCAAAAATGTCTCATTCTGCCTTATTATATTATTCCTTTAAACCTAAAAACTCATTTTCGCTGTTTTCCTTTTATTAGTTGGCAGAAAAATATTCTTGAACATCGATCTTTCTGAAATGATCGATTCGAGGAACCTTTCAATGTATCATTGAATGTGATCCTTTACTTGGATCACTGAAGTGATTCATTAAAGAAGAATCAATTCAATTCAAGTGATTTGATGAAAATGAACCTTTTAGGCCATGATTCTTTTGAAATGATCCCTGATGATCCATTCATTTTTACCAGTGAATAGGGAGGTTCATGATGGTTATTGGTTATCTGAATTAAAATTTAAAGATTCGTTCTTTATAATCTTGGAAGATAGTAAATTTTGAAATATTCGGCGTGACATTTTGCCCCAGGTTCTTGAAAATTTGACTCATAGAGAAAAAAAACAAATTAAGCAAGAAATATGTATAGCAAGAGATATGTTATATGTCCGTACAAAGGCACAGGCAGGATTTTTTATAGAAATCGGTCAAATTTGAAATTATGTCAGAGAAGGATGTTTTTGGAGGATTATTCGCACAAAGAAATGTTTGAGCTCATTGAAAAATTAATAAAATCCTTTGACCTTTATGGTGTCTACACACTAGAAGCAATTTTCCTCAAAAAATACATTTTTTTAAAAATTCTGATTTTTCTGTCTACAAGGATACGGAAAATTTTCTTTAAAAAGACATTTTTTTAAGAAATTGCTCCTAATGTGTACAGTCCATTAGGCAAAAAAACCAATTAGAAAGTACGCTTTAAGGATATACAATTCTTTATTCGATTTCTGTACAAATTTTGACTACTTTCACAGATTTATACAAAGGTACGAAAACGTTCTCATGGATCAGAATAACTTTTCAGGTTTTTTTTTCTCTTTTTTATATTATTCGAAAACGCGTCGTGAGATTTTTTATTGTTTATAAAAAGTCTACTAATTACTAAAATAACGGTTATTCAAAGTCGAAGATTAAAACGGCTCTAGAACGTATTTCTCAACCGCGAATATGATCATATTTGGGCTCGTTGGAAAGGTCTTCGAATTTCCAATAAAACTGAACAGTTTCCAATCGGTTCTGAACCGGTAATGAAACAGTTCACAACAGATGACTAATTTTCATCCGAAATTCAATTATATTGCTAATAAGGTATTTCTGAACAATGCTTTGAATGATATATAAATCGGTTCAAATTAGTTTTGAACCAGTAATGTACCGCGCAAAAACTGAGAACCAATTTTTGTCTGAAAATCAATTTTATGACTCTTAAAAATATTTTGGGGGATCTTTTAATTGATATATGAATCATAAATCGCAAACCCTTTGCCTTCGAGACCCACGACCCACGTAAACCCTTAAGAGGATCTAAGTCTTGTAATGTTCTTGAATTTATTATTAATTTTATGCTGGAAGGCAGCGGCCCTCCCTGCCAATCCCTTGCTACGCATTGTAAAAAGCCTAAGTAAAATTTTAACCGTCATGTTTATTTTTTTTATAAAAGCATTTTTAATATTTAATTACTTAAGTATTATTTAAATATTTGAGTTTTATTAGGAAAACATTTTTAAAGTTATTCAGGAAAAACATATTTTTCAGATTTTTTTTTAGAAAAGATAAGGTATTATCAGAAAAACCGGTGAAACTGTTGTAAAGAATTTGTCAATTAAGGAAAATGATTTGTAGCCTTGAACTGATAAAAATTATTTATTTAAGTATGATTAAATTTCAATGCAGAGGCCCACTTTTGGATGCCATATATCTGTGCCAAAATCTCATTTCCAAGAGATATGTTCATAAGTCGTCTTCTTTTATCAATGAAAATTGGTTTATCATGAAATTATATAATTTTTTAGTGAGTAATTCCAAGATTTCTTCATATTCTCTCACCCGTGCTCTTTCAATGTAAATATTTATAAAAAAAAAAGAAAAGAATGATAGAATTAAAAGCCACGTATTTTCCAGTTCATGAAAATTTAATGTAAAACTTCTTGCGAAGGACGTCGAATATATATCTTGCTTAATTTTCTCCCGTCTAGCTAAAAACTGGGATACGAATAATGTTCTTCTGTTTAATGTTTAAAATGGCTATTGTACTTCACAAAGGTCGTTATAATAAATGAATTATGAGCGAATCTGCTTTTAATCTCACAAATCCCTGCAAATTTAATCGCATTATTAATCTCTCTCTGATTTTCAATCAATATACAGCTAATTTTTTAATATAATCCCATTGTATATGTTCTCAATGGAGTAGAATTTTTAAATGTGTGAATGATCTATTTTAATCAACAAGAATTTCCATTCATAAAAATAGCATGAGATTACAACAATATTAATTTGTATTCTTGGGGTGTGTTTTGTCAAATTTGTTTTTCAGTGAGAAAAATATCGCTCATTTGAAGATACAGGAGCATAATTCCATGAACATTTTATTTTGAATAAAAGATCTGTAATATTTTAATACTATTCGAACTCCACACGATTTTTTCACTCCTCAAAATTTCCACCTTCTATCCCACTGGGATCACTTTTCTCAACAAATCTTAACGTTTCACACGATTTCTGAGAAACGATATCACTTGGGACCCAAAAATCGACCCAATAATCGTTAGCATGTCCCTCATTTTCCCTCACCCATCTTTTTCCACCAAAACCATGTTTTTCGGGATTTACCGACCCGGCTAACACAAGGTAAGCTGTTACTAGCTCAATTGTGTAATTAAAGGCATTGTGCATGCTCTTAAATAATAACTTAGTATAAGTTCATAAATTAAGTCCTTAATAAGTACTTATTAAGTACTTAATTAAGGATTTTTAATTTAAGGATTAAGGACAACAACAGATCCGTCCACCAACAGTTAAGATAAAATCTTATCTTATCTTCCTAATTAGGCAAAAGTGTATTTTTGTGTTTTTCTTTCAGAAATAAAAAATATATATGAAGAATTAAAAATATTTGTTTTATATGCATTAGGGTAACTGCTTAAAAAGCGCTTAGTTGAAAGTCCTTAGTTAAGTACTTAGCGGAAATATTTTTCATATCCTTAATACAATAAACTTAATTATGGACTTTGACAAAGACCTTAATTAAGTACTTGGTGTTAAGGATCCTTTCGCTACTTTCCACAAAGCACTAACGTTTTCCTCACTTTCGTTTATTTTTCAAATAGTTGATCTACAACTCCTTATAAATCTTTTAATTATAGCATTGCGTTAGTAATGATTTGGGGCATTCAATCGGTAAAGTATTAGAAGTCTTACGGCGTTATCACACTTGCACATTAAAATTTTAATGTGATTCACATTAATTGTCGCTTGTGAGCGTCCAAATATGTTATTTGTGTCTTTGAGTCACTTAATATTTGGGATTTTTCTATTTATTGATAAAGAAGTAAAATTGGCCTGCAAAAAAAATAAATAAGTTTAAATTTACATAAAACATAAATATTTTTCACATTAAAAAATTAAACAGAAAATCGCATTAATTTTTCGCATTAATGCTATAAATCAATTTATATCAATTTTTGCGGGCCAAGTCTACCTTTTTATCAACAAATAGATCAAATTTTGAATATAAAATATTTCAAACACACAAATTACACATTTGGACTCTCACAAGCGACAACTAATGTGAATCATATTAAAATTTTAATGTGCAAGTGTGATAACACAGTTAGTCTTGGAATTTCTGATGTAACTGAGCCGGTTTCAATCGGTTATGAACCGGTAATAAACCGATTCATAACCGATAACTAATTTTTATCTGAAATTCAATTATATTACTCCTAAGATGTATTTTGGGCAATATTTTGAGTGATTTATAAATCGGTTCAAATCGGTTCTAAACTGGTAATGGACCGGTTATAAACCAATACGTAATTTTTATCCGAAAATCAGTTTAATTACTCCTAAAACTATTTTGGGGAATCTTTTGAGTGATTCATGAATCGGTTCAAATCGGTTCAAATCGGTGGAGAACCAGTAAATGATAAGAAAGTACTTTTGAGGTATAGCATCTACGGCACGAGTTCGAGTATTCTACAAAGTTGGGACGCTGTGCCACCCCATATTTCTCTTACTTTTCCCTCTTTCCATTTAACTGCGAAAAAATTAGACATTTTATTGTTCTTCCACCTCAAGTAATCTTCCAGTTAGAATTGTGCTCATGTAATTTCTTATGAGCGATATATACCTATGTTTCTTTTTCAAGGATAAAAGGACGACTTTCGCCAGAGGGAAATGTTCATAAATACCTTCATAGCAGTCGCGGACTGTGAAGAAGTAAACATAAACACTCTCCGAATTGAAGAACAGTAAACTTATCCAGGAGTATGTTGCATAAATCGGAACAATAAAGAGAATCCTCACAATCCAGCGTTGTTCCTGCGGATTTGTATACCATCGCAGGTGTTGGTAGATCTGCAGAAGAATAAAATATGTTATATGTACAAACTTTATTATATGAACATAAAAAGTGAGAGTTTTTATTGTGAGAAATTACAATGAAATTGTATGAAGATAGGAGAGAGCATTAAAGAATCATCCGATAATTTTGACCTTTCAACCCACACACACATGTGTTTATGATGGACAGAGGAAAATCAATTTTCCTCGGTTACAAAAGCCCTTCTCTTTCAAACACAAACACACGAATTTTCCTCCGAACGTAATTTTCACAGTGAATTTCGTGCTTCGTGAACATAATAACAAACTAAATAAAATGACCAAAAGTCGCTTCTTCTCTTCACATTTTACCAACTAAAAAAAAATACAAGAACCAACCCTTTCTTTGGCCTGGAAATGACGAGAAAATTAAATTGATAGAAAACTCCATTTTCACGCGTAAAAAGTGGGAAAAGTCCCCTTAATACTTCAATTTTTTTTGTGAAATTTTTCATTTTGCCTTGAAATTAGTAGAACAGAACACACAATTCTAAATTTATACATTCTTTTCCACCATATAGCAATTCCATATCGATTTTTCCAAATGCTTTTCTCTCTCTCTCACTCTGCACTGACTTTGAAAACATGGTATAAATCTAGGCTTATAATTAATTTCTCAAATTTATTCACAAAACTAAGCAAGATCATTTGCAAGAAAACCAATGAGGTGATGCTAAATTACACGATTATCAATATTTACTTAATAAATGAATTTTCCATGTAAGTAAACAGAAAATACAATTATCTTACAACCCATCTGCTTCTAAACGATAAATTTTGTCATAAATTTAAGCTTATATGTAATAGTTTAATAATAAATTACAGAACGTTTATAGAATGGAATTACAGAATTTTCATTAATATGACCAGGGGCACACCAAGCCTAATAAAAAGTGAAGCTATTTTTCACTTTTCCTTGTAAAAATTTTGCAGCTATTGCACCGCGACTTAAACAAATTTGCCTCGTAGTTCTTGTATAATTTTGGCGAACATTATGAAATATGCATTTTTAGATAGCTTTTAATGCACGATTTCGAAATATATGAGACTGAAAAGTCAATTCTCTTTAGGAAAAAACTCGCCAATAGTCTTCAGTGCCTCTATACAAAAACGTATGGAAAAATGAAATGTCGAGAGGCCCCTGAATATGATGCTAATAAATAAATAAACATGGTCTAAATTGCTGATACTAGAGACTTAAAAGTTCTTTAAAGTCATAGTATGATCGGTAGAATTGGGAAAAGCTTTTAAACATAACCTCAAATGTCTTAAACTTAACCTAGACGACACATCTGTAAATGATATCATGTGAAAATGACAAACATTTTGGATCAATATTAAAATTCAAATGAAATGCAGTGTCTTAAAATGAAAAAAAAAATGTGAGATATGGTCAATAAATTTGACAATCTTCAAAATTTAAAATATAACCTCAAAAACCGAAATAAGTTGTAGTTATTGCAAAAATTCTTTCAGTATTATTTTAAAGAAAGTTTACTAAATGCACTTCAAAACTACTAATAAATATTCTAAGAATGTTGCACTCATATTAATTGAAGCAGCATTCGTTAAATCTTCTAAACATAACCTCAAATATTCTATTATTCGAAATTTTAAATTCTGGCTATTACGATTTAATAAATTTTGACTCAAATAAATAACCTTTAAGAATAAAAGCTTTCTAAAATATAATATTCCTATTTATCTATTTAGAAAACGTTAGAATAATTAGGTAGAGAACACTGGGGTAGTATTAGACAACAGTGGAATTAATCAGGGGAATGTTATAGTTTTTGTTAGAAAGAATATTGACCAAATTACAATTTATTCAAAGTAATTAACTCTCTTCTCATTAAAATGTTTATCAGTCTAATTTAAAAAAGTTTTTCCCAAATTAAAAACAAAAAAAATCATTTGCTGGCTAATTCTGTCCCAGACTTCTCTATAGGGTGGCGACATTACTTGTGGACTCTGTCTTTACTTATGGCTTCCTCGTAAAAAACTTAAAATGTCACAAAAAGTGTTTCGAGAAACCTCAAAATTAAAAATATTTGATGTGTTTTAATAGAACATCACATTTCTTTTGGTTTTCGGAATCATTTTCCAACAAAAATTGCGATGAGGCCATAAGTAAAGACAGGACACAAGTAATGCCGCCACCCTACTTGAATCAATTTTCAACACATAACCCCAAATATTATATTTAATTATTCAAAGTTTTCGGTTGTACCTGAATGAATCAAATAAAATGAATGACATTTGAGCACAGAAGGCCCCTGGCATATACTACTAACCTTCTCAGATAATCTGTAAAATCATTTTTAAGTAAACGTTGAAATCATAACCTAAAATATCATATTATTCGATGCTTTGCTTAGTTCTTAATTTCTTATCTCTATAAACCGATTTTATATACTTTAGAATCTTTCTGGAGTATACTAGCTAATGAGATAAATGCTAGAAGATTTATATTTAAAAATAACCTAACCTCAAAAATCTTTTTTAGGGGAATGCAGGCATGTTTCGCACAGAGTGAACCTTCAAACGATGTGAACTTTCTCTTTGTTTGCAAAGAGACTTACCATTGGCGAACTAAATGGCGAACTAGCTCTTTGTAAACAAAGAGAAAATTTGCGTTGTTTGAAGGTTCACTCTGTGCGAACCATGCCAACATTCCCCTAATATTAAAAATTTTCCTATTGAATTCTTAAAATTATGAAGACATATAAAAACTAAAACTTTTTTTAATGAAAAATTAATAATGATTATTACTCCATATTTTAGTCAACAGTTTATTGCTTAACATTTGCCACTTTTAAAAAATGTATCATTACATTTATAAAGAATTTTAATATACTATATACAAGATATGAAGCATATTACTCTTGAATAACTATTCTAATTATTCCCACACGATTTTTTTGTCATAATTCTCTCTTGTTTGAAGTTGAAAAATAAATGGAATAGAGATAATCACATGCATTTGACTTTTTAATTATCGAGTATGTTTAACACACATTTTATCTTGCAATATGAATTTCAAAAAGAGGAAAAAATATTCATCTCATTTCTCGTGTACACTACAAATAGAGTCAAAATTACTTTATGGTCCATTTCTCTGTCTCTCTCAAAACTGAGAAAAGCTTTTTTTAAATGTAGAAAAAAATTAATTTACCATGAAAAATGTGAGAGTGCGTAATTAAGAGACTCTCGAGATGGTTGAAAGGAGTAAATATCCCGAAGAAACATTTTCTCAGCAATTCTCATTAAATTCAACGATCTTCGGCAGAATTTTACTCTTTGTATTTTCATAATGCGTCTCAACACGTTGCAGCAAAACAATTAAGAACTGAAGTTTCCTATGAGAGTACTTCTCAAGGGAAATTTTCTTAAAATAATCACACCCTTATTGCGGGTTTTAAAAGTATTTTTATCCCTTGGAAAATTTACTCAAATTAATTTAGAAGCGGAACGTGCGACAAAAGACCGACCACAAGAATATGAGACAATTAGTGTCTCATTTGCGATGAACAAATAAAAGAGATAATAACAGAGAACATTGTTATAGTTTTGTATATGCAAAGAAGATAAGAAAAGTTCTATTTACTCTGCCAGTTATATCTTTTCTTCTTTTACTTATAAGAAAAGACTGTCTGATAAATGTATAAATTTTTGCATGGGTAATTGAGAGAAAAAGTGTATCAAAGAAAAAAAATTACATTATTTAAAAAACAATAACAAAAATTTATAGCACTGCACGAATTAGGAAAGCAATGTATTACGATATAAAATTGGACTTAAATTTCACATAAGTTTTACTCTAAATCCATATGGATGTTTTTCATGGAAAATTCCTGAAGAAAAAAGTCGCGATGTACTTTTACAAGCTATAATAAATCATATTTGGAAAATGTACTGCAATTCTCTTGATCGTTATTGTTTACTATTACACTAGGGTTTTCGACATTTTGGGTGCGTTCATACCTAGAGTTTGATTCTCCAAAAGTGTCTCGGCTAAGAGGTAAAGCACTATATTTGCACAGAATATTAATGTTCGAAGAATTCAAACTAAGTAACGAATTTTCAAACTAAATTTTTCCACGAAGTTGGGAAAATTTATTAAATAACGATAATAATAAGTTGTTTAAAGAGGTACTTAGTGATGATGAGGTGCAGGGCGAGGTTATAATGTGTCAGGAATATATTGAGCGTATTTGCTTTTTTTTTCAGAAAAAAAATGAAGACACACTCGAGGCATTTCGAAATTCGATTCGAACACGAAGTACTTCATCTACCACGAAACAAAAAGTTAAAAATTCTTTTCGTTGAATTTCGAAATCGATCTTCGAACATTCCAAATTTCGGTAGTGAGCACATAGTATGTTTCGAAGCTTGTTCAAAGCTACAAACGTCCTCTATATCGCGCTCACAAGCGAGGTTTTCCGAAGAGAAAAGATATTCAATTACCGGTTTCGAAAGTCAGAGAAAAGTCGTTTTATTTTTCCTTTCGTCGTTTGCGAAGTGGTTTCTTGTATTTATTGTACATTTATTGTTATTGTTCGTTTTGAACATCAACGACATTTTGTGCAAGAAAGCTATTTACCTTTTAGCCGAGACACTTTTAGAAAATAAAACTCCGGCTGTGAACATAGCGATTATATAGTAAGACTGCTAAACCTGGTTGGAGGGAAAACGTATATCATGACGAAAACTCTTTTAAGCCAACAGTACCAATCACTGACTGTTCTGAAGGATATTATAGTACTTAACTTACAGGGTCTCTATACCTAAGGGCCTTGACAGACCTGAGGATTAGCCGAGAGACGGCTTAGCGTAATTATACTCGAAATAATGGTTAAACCATATTTCTATCATTTTCTACTAAGCCGTCTCTCGGCTTAAGTCGTAAGTGTGTCGAGGGCCTAAGGCTAAGCCATATGGCTAAACTGCTTTAATTTCTTCATAGGCAACATAAGAAAATCCAGTTTAAGATTTTGAAAATTGGGCCAAACTTCTAGTCTAAAGACCGCTTTAGGAAGCCATTATCATTATACAGTTAGTCTTCGTTAGATTTAGAAAAGTGAAAACTAAAAGCTAATTTTCCGAAGACGTATTCAAGTAGGTTCTTCAGAGTTGGTATTTACCAGTAAATTTGAACCTGAGAGGACGCAACATTAGTAACTTCCGTGGAATGAGTAATTGTGACTCAATCCCAGAATGCTATAAAAGACACTACAACATATTCTGGTGATGGATCTACTAATAGTATTTCTAATCCTCTCGTATAGTCTGGGTGTCCAAAAATTACGCCTCCGGTCATTAAATATGAAGACTTTGGTCCTCTTCCTCTTTTGCAACTGATACTATAACACATGGTGTCGTAAGGTTTTATGAGAAACTACATTTTCGAGTTAATTCTGTTCAGAAAAAAAAATCTAAATACCCTTTCAGAATGAATAGTCTCTTGGATAAACATTGTGCTACACTTCTAAACTCAACGATGATGCTAAGAATATACATCTAACGGACTGTTCATTAAGCATAGAGAAATCTGTGTCAATTCTACAATAATAAATCATTATTTTCAGAACACTCACTCTGGGAAAGATGGAAAATCTTCCCATTCCTTTACAACCAGCCAAAGACTGTCGAAATAACTCATATATCATATATATTTAGCATCAAATTCAATTGGTAAATAAATCGAAGAAGAATCAAATGCACAGAGAGATGATTTTGTGTTTTTGGTTCGTCAGCGGAAAATAATCTATTAAAACCAACCATACCAGCAAAATGCATCGCAATAAGGAAGTCATCAAGTGAATTTCACGTCAAAATCCAACACTTTCTTCACCCATTCAAGTTTTATTTCTCCGCGTGTGAAATCAATAAAAAAAAAGACCACATAGACTTATCTCTTGAAATTTTCATACGAAAAGACACATCGCAGAAAGGAACTAATTTATCAATAAATCAAATGACTTGAAGCCTAATATTATTTCAGCTACTTGAAAGTCGCACCGCTGTGAAAATTGTGTAATAAATTCTCTTGTAATTTACATCTAAAACCACTAAAACAACAAAATATCTAGTTTTGCAGTAAGTAAAAAGTCGAGAAATAAATGCTCAAGTTCCGTGGGAAATAAATTAATAGGCACTATACGTTTCCAAAAATTATCCAGATTACAACAACTACATTAAATTGCTGTAACTTAATATTGCGAGACAATTTTTTTCCAAAACTTTAATTTTTGTCACAACGCAATCCAATAAAATCAATCATCTGAGAGTGAAAAGTGTCCACGAAAAATGAAAAATATTAAATTGATAGCGATGGAAAGCTGTTAAAAAATTTCGACTCGTGCTCACATTAATTAGGAAAACGACACTTCTTTTTTTCTGCTATACTACAATAAAGCAACATTCACACCAAAATAAACAAGAAAAAAATATATGACACGATACTATAGGGGAGAGCTGGGAACTTTTTACATCATTTGACTCTGTGACAATATATTTTAATAACATTAAGAATTGTTTTGAAATTTACTTTAATCTGTAGTAATTTGTTAAGTTTTGACTTTAGGAGGATTTCTCATATTTCTTGACTAATGAGAAATGATATCAATTGTTTTAAAAATGATTGTGGGACATATTAGGGCAAATATGGGAAGTTCAATAACACACAACTATGTATTTTATGAAAAAAAAAAGAATAGTAGCAATATTTGTTTTACTAATAAGCTCCGCCCACACAATTTTACGCCACGCCCCTTGAAGCGGCTATTGCTAAGCTAATGTAATATTCAAATGGAAAAATTTAGGAAAATTTAATCCCTATGTTTAGAGCGGAACTTTAGAAAATTTTCATAAATATGTATTCAATTTGGTTAAATTTTCTTGACAAGCATTCCAAGTGTGCTCAACCCTTTAACTCTTTCGTCTCCTTTGGGACTCTGGGTACGCATGGAAACAACAATTTTTTTAGATTATCTAGAATCGATAAAAATCCGATTCTTCTGAATAATTACAAACCATAAGGATGTCCAAATCTAGGATATTTTTTTGCAGAGTTCTAATTAACTCCTGAACTAAGATATTTCTGGTCAAAAATCGTGAATTTTCGATTTTCTGCTTCCTTGCAGATATCCTGACTTTTTTTTTTAAATATTTTTAGACCAGAATAAGAAAAAAAACTCTCGGGGCCAATAAGTACGATAACTAACAATTACAGATTACATAAATTCGAAAAAGATTTTTTTCTTAAATTTTCAAAAAACTTGTTCAAACTTTATGGGTACTCTCGTCCCCAAAAATCTAGAGGTCAAATGTAAGGTTATCCCACCAATGTCCGCCATTTGCTTTTTTGACACCAACCTTGTAACAAAATTCAAAGCGGGAGCAACATTTTTGCCAATATGGTCGATAATTTTGACATTTGGCAGTGCGGGAGATTGTTTTCAGGGAAGTTTTTCCTATTCTTCCTGACTTTGGTGAATTTTGATTGTCCAGGAAGTGTCTTTTATGCTTTTGAGAAAGCTACAATAACATCGTGTTGAAAGAAATGTGTTTTAAAGTGTTATTGTGTGAAATATTTTGAGGAATCTGTTGGCAAGCAGGAATTTGGTGTCTTCTTGACCACTTCCTAGACATCCCACAAGATACTGGTCAATAATTCTTCTTGTTTTAGTGATCAACATTGTAAAGGAGTCATTTGACACGCAAAAATAATTCACAAAATTGATATTATTGGCCTTTGGAAAATTGAAGTTTGTCTCCTTTTCGTTCTTTTGGGGACGAGAGTACCCATGAGTTTTCCCATTTCCCAGAGGCGGAAAAAAATCTTTCTCTACAAAAGTATCATATTTGACCACTAAGACTTACAATAAAGTGAGTTTTACTGAAATTCGTTCGCTGGATATGTTGTGGTCCGGAAAGAGTTAAGGACGATTGGAACACCGGTGTTCCATAAAAAAAAATAATTTTTTGCTGACTACCTAAAGTTATTTTCTTGTTATGTTTATACGTAAGTGCAAAGTAGAAGGTTGAAGTAATCTAGGATAGTTTTTGCAAGTCTCCACCTATTTGCTATACGATAAATATTTAAGCTCAAAAATGACAAAATTTTTAAATTCTCATATAGAAAATTGATTTTAATTATTTTTTAAACTTCCAGTTTCTTTTCAAGCAAAACCGTTTTGGAAAAAGAAACTACAATGCTCAAACATAATATTTTTCATTAGAGTGAAAATTGTCAGTCATTGGCATCATCAGAAAAATTATTTAAATTTTTGGGCTATTTTTGTTCCTATCGTTCATAGAGACAAAAAATACACCAAATCAAACTCTGTTTGATTTTCGAAGGTTAGATGTAAGACATTTTACAAGTTCTGTTAACCATTTTCGTTTTTATTGCTGATTTTTGGTCAACGAAAACTGTCTCGTCGTTAAAGGGTTAAAAGGTTAACAAGTTGAGAATTACATTATCTGAACAGTTCATAACGCCATCATCTATTGAATTTGCTCTTTTGATAGCATCTCAGTACCTCAGCGGAATGAATTCTCAACATTTTTTGTTTTGATGTTATTGTGAAAGTATTTTATTGTGAAATTATAAATCCAAGCGATAAGAGGCGCTGTTTAGAAGGAGGTAGTTTGAGAATTTTGAATTTTGACAAATTCAAAAGCTTAAACTTTATATCCATGTGAAAAGTGCATAAAAGCAACCGTTTTGGGACTACTGTGGCACCTTAGAAACAGTACACTCCTACAAATTAATTTGTGGGTGGAGTCAAAAAGATTTTGCCCTAAAAAAAGTGATCACACCCCTATATAAAATTTATACAAAAAACCATTTTGATTTTTTAAAATGATTTTAAAAAAGTGGAACTTGATAATAAAATTAAGTCTATTGCAAATAGAACTGTGGCGCCTAAAGGAAACAATGGTACTAGCATATTATCTAAGAAACCACGCCATGGGCGTACCCAGCTAGGGGCAGGGGGGGGCAGCTGCCCCCCCTAGAAGCTTCAAAGAAGACAAAAACAAATAAAAAGTAAAAGAAATATATATTTGGTCAGCAAAAATTAATAATTTTGTTGAGTAAAAAAAAAACAAATCTTTCCAAAAATGGGCTTAATTTTTCGATCCATAAAGATCGAAACTTTAATGGAAATTCTACTTCTTTTAAAAGTTGTAAATTTAGTCACTTTTCAAATTTAGTGCTTTACTGCTCGTTTGTCAATACAAAAACAATTAAAAGCCCAATCGGGGAGGGGGGGGGGGCAGAGCAAGGCAGTTGCCCCCACTGCACTACATTCAAAAATTTAAAAAAAGTGTAAAAATGGGCAAATATTTAGTAAATATTTTTACTTTCTTTTTATAACATAATTTCAGTAATATATTATATTTTTCGAAAAGGAGGAAGTTGGCACGTAATGTTTTTTACAGAACTAAAGGATATTTAAGGATTTATTATAACGAAAATTTAAAAAGCCACAGAGAAACTAAAAGCATAGGGTTAGAATTTCTTTTTTAAATGTCGTCATTGAGTTCTTTAAAGATCGCTTTTAGCACCAACAATTTACCATATACTGTTATTGAAAAGTAAGCAAGTTTCTTCTGAACATAATAAAAATTTTATTTAATTCAAGCTCCTAAGCATATAAAAACATAACATATAAACTATATTTTTTGACATTTTTATTTAAAAAAAAAAAATAAAAATTCGGCCGTTAGGACCTGATTGTCGGAAACGTTTATTGAAAAAACTTATTTTTCGTTAATACCTAACGATTACTAGAGTAGATTCATCTGATCTCAGAAAAACCAATTATTCCCTGTTAGCAGATGAGTTAAACCCGTTCTTAAACTTGAGGATTTAAAAAAAAAACAAAATTAGGTCTTTTTTTGATAATTTAATACGAAAATATGATTTTCGGCGTATTTTGCACCACGTTTTGTCTTAAAAAATAAATCGTTATCAAAGCAACAAAAAAATCCATGGTTCAAGTTAGTTTAACTCATCTTTTAATAGGAAATAATTTTTTTTACGTTAGATTAATCTACACTGAGTAATCGTGACTACCGAAAAGTAAATTTTATTTTCAAAAAGACATTTCCAAAAATTAGGTACCAAGTTACAAGAGCTAAACTTTTAAAGTTGTTAATGAAAATTTGAAAAAATGCAGCTCAACTGTTGTATTTTTACATACTTAAGAGCTTATATTGAATTAATTATATCACGTTGACAAAAAAGAAAGGGAACATGCTGTTTTTAGGCTGCGTGATCCATGTAACCCTTTAAGAAGGGGAGACGTGGGTCAAATTATACTAAAAACAGCATAATTTTCTATAATATTTTTACATCGGAATAAAAAGTTTATTTAACCCTTTAAGGACGATAGGAACACCGGTGTCCCATAAAGAGTATAATTTTTCGTGACTACCTAAAGTTATTTTTTACTTATGTTTATACGTAATTGCAAAGTAGAAGTTTGAAGGAATCTAGGATATTTTTTGCAAGTCTCCAACTATTTGCAATAATAGTAAATTTTTAAGCTAAAAAATGACACGAATTTTTAAATTCTTATAATGAAAATTGATTTTAATTATTTTTTATACTTCCAATTTTTTTTAAGCAAAACCGTTTTAGAACAAGATACTAAAATACTCAAACATAATATTTTTCTTTAGAGTGAAAATTATCTGTAATTGGTATCGTCAGAAAAATTACTTAAATTTTTGAGCTATTTTTGTCCCTATCGTTCATAGAGACAAAAAATACTCCAAATCAGATTCTATTGGCTTTTCGAAGGCCAGATATAAGATGTATCACAAGTTTTGTTTATCAGTTTCATTTTTATTGCTGATTTTCGGTCAGCGAAAACTGTCTCGTCGTTAAAGGGTTAATTCGAGCTCTTAGGAATATAAAAGTACAACATTTAAAGTATATGTTCCGAAATTTTCTTTTAAAAATTCAGTTGTAGAGATCTGACTTTTGGAATTCGGAGACCTTTTTGAAAAAAAAAAAAACAAATAGTTTTCGATGGACAATATTTCTTGAAATAAGTTCATCTGAAATCCAAAAGCCAAATATTTCCTGTTAACTAATGAGTTAAACCAGTACTTGATGATCATCAGCATTATCATTTTCAACCGCTTCTCCCTATTGGGGTCACGTCTTTGAACGAAGGATTTTTTAAAAAAATGATATTTGAATTTTTTGAAGACTATTCTACAAGAATAGCATTTTTGAAGTATTTTACAGATTTTACACCACGTTTCGTCTTAGATTAGAGAATAAGTTATGATCAAGTAATAAAATCCTTCGTTCAAGGACTAGTTTAATTCATTACCTGACAGGAAATATTTACGTTTTTGATATCAGAAAAGCACAATGGCTGAATTTTGAAAATTTTTAAATTAAAATCCAGAAAATATAGTTTAAATCTTGTTATTTTTATGCCTAAGAGCTTGAATTAATTTTTTTTATTATGATAGAACAGAAATTTGGAAAAAAGATCTGTTTTTAGTCTTCTTGACCCTCGTAGTCGTAATCTCTTAAGTAAATTTTCGTTAAATAAAAATGTCAAAGCAGGAAATTTTCAGAAGCATATCATTAATTCTATATGATAGTCCTTTTTACCTTGAAGGGTATCACGAAACGAAATGTTAAGACCTCCATATTAATTTTAAGAAATATATAAGCTCCAAAACATTTTGATGTTTTTGTATATGACAATTGGTATATTAGTGATTCGTTTTACTATATCTAAATTTGCGCATTTATTATCAGAAATGAATAAAGATAGGTGTAATTGTAAAAATGCATCGTGTTCTGCGGATCGGAAGGGATTTAATCAAACGTTTCTCGGATAGTTGGTTTTATAGATTAAATATAAGTAAGACAATCCTACTTACTGTAGTAATTTGCTAAAAAGTAGCGAATAATTTCTAAAAATTATTTTGTTTTTAGCCAATAATATGGGAGAGAGTGTACTGGTCCGAGGAACACTTACGATTGTTCCTTACCAATACCTACAAATTAAGCATAGGCTAATCTATGCTGAAAAGTAGGGGACCTGCTTTATTATCCCATTTTATTTTTTTACGTTTTTTTTTTTCAAAATAAAAATTATGTACCCCCCCCCCCCCCCTCGCCAACAAATTTTGAGATTTAGCCCCCCCCTAACCGAAATCCTGGGTACGCCCTTGAACCACGCCCATTTCCAAGCATTTTCCCTATCCTGAAATACCTTCTAACTTTACTTCTATTTACTGTCTTGTATCGTAGATACGGCTGACATTGGGCTCCTGGAATGACTTTGCCTCCCCTCCTGTTCGTAAGCTTTTCTTTAGTTCTAGCTTTTAAGGATGGTCTTCACCGATCAGACATGATAGATTGCATCGGTGAAAACCATCCGTAAATGGTAGTATTAAGGAAAAGCTGACGAACATTAGGAGAGCTAGCCATCCGCCTCTACGGTACTTCAAAATTTCAAGAAAACTTTTGGAAAACAGATGCCTGTCTTTCCCCTAAAATAACAATCTTGCTATTTTAGGAATTTTCCCTCCCACTTTCTCAGTGATGTAAGGAAATGAAAGAATTTCTCAAATACCGCAAGTCTTATGTAATGTTGCAAAAAAAATATTAGCCAATTTTTTCCCTTTCTCAGCTAATTAATCACTTTCACTGCAGATGCTTTTGTTCCCTTTTCTCCTTTTGGCATTATTACCATTTCTCCAAGATTGGCCAAAGTATTTTCACTGCCTTTATTCAACGACAAGATCTTTATTGATTGAAATATGCGAGATTGCAAGAAAAACAGACAAACAACATGATGCTGTGCAAAATGGCACAAAATGCAACTGGGAGATTTCAAGCAGTTCTTCTTTGTGCATCATTCCATTGAATCACCTTCCCACGATCTAATTGAACATATGGAAGAGAATTCCCAACAGCAAAATACCTTTAACATAAATCTGTGAGAGACCAGAAGTGAAAAGCAAGAACATGGCAAAGAAAAAGAGCCCATAGAGAAGTAAAGTATATGAATTTGGTGTGACGAAATGAAAAGTTTCCACTCAAATGAAAGAGTCGAAAAGCATTTACAATATACAAAACACTTCCATTTCTACTCGTATTCTCCGTAGATTCCTCGTCAAAACTTTTTTCAAAAGACATTTTGAAGATTTTTTCTGAAGAAGAAGTGTACTGATCTGTCGGATTTTAATGCTTATTGAAATGGTGGAATCTCCTCAAGTGGAAATTATTCAAAAGAATATCGTGCATTTTCAATCAAACTCAATGGAAATTGTAAGAAATTTTCAAATGGATAATATGCAATATTTCCTGGACAAAACAACTCTCTTAAAATCAAAAAAAAAAAAAGCCAGGAAGACTTTACATTTCAAGACAGTTCAGCGTGAAATTGCTAATAATTCGAATAATGTTTGTTTGTTTGGGACGTTTTGCACAAAACTTATTAACCGAATCATAATTTACAACTGAACAAATCTTTAACACACCACAAGAAAAGCACATTTTAAGCTAGCATTAAGAAATTTGATCAACTCTAATCGAACATGTAGTAATTTCTTTTAATTACTATTTGTGAACTTGAATTTCTCGATAAAAGCTCAAATTGTGAACAGAAGGAATTTCTTAATCAAAGTGAATGTAAGAAAAATGCGTTTATATCCACGAAGAAAGATTTAATATATCAAATTATTGCTCTGCTATCCCGCAATTGAGTTGCGTATTGCATTTTAATTGCCCTTGACCCCATATGATGCATATTATTTATGCAAATTTTAACGAAATGTCTTGTGAGATCGAAATTAAATTTAGTGGCGACATAAACGGCCATTTTAGAATCTACAAATGTAGTTGAAAATCTAATAATTATAATAGAAAATCCTCCAATACCATAATAGAAAGAAAACCTTAATTCAGAGGTGTGCGAGAACCGTTGAAACCGAATAAACGTCAAAATAAGTTTATCCAGGTAGCGTTTTGGCCCCTGACGAACAAGTTACATTTGACGTTTGATCGGTTTCAAACGGTTCTTGCACATCTCTGCCTTAATTCATCAAATTTTGAGATTGTAAGCTGAAAAAAAACCGAAGATAAATCTTAAAGTTTTAAACCATAAGCTAAAATTGTATTTTAGTTTAATTGATTTTTAAAGGCTAAATTCTTATCGGCTTATTATCGATCAAAACCGATTCTGACTTTTCAGAAATTCCAGGACCTACCCAAGGAGCCCAATCATGAACTCATTCGGTTTAGAAATAAGCTCTCTAGAGCTCTTTTAACTGTAACCTTGAAAACCCGTTTTTAGGAATGCTTCAATGGTATTATCGAATCATCATCATCATCATTTTCAACCGCTTATCCCAATTTAGCAACCCACGCTTGTCGATCCTCCGCCACTTCAGGAAGATGTTCAGATTCGATCCCAAAGCGCTACAAAGCAAGATTCTGAATTTGATTCAGTCACCTTGTCCTAGGTCTGCCTCGAGGTCGAAGCCTCCTCACAATGACATGCAGAGCTTTTCTGAGGAGATATTATCGAATATGAACGAAAAAAAGATTCAAAGTGCGGTTTTAAGGAAAATTATAACATACAGAAACTAAACTGGGTTCTCGTTTAGGCAAACATTTATGTCCCAAGTGAAAATTATGTGCACAATGTCCCTTTCATGGTTTTGATCATTTTGCAAAAATACGATAACTTTAGCTAAAATCAATTCCTATAGAAATTTCTGAGAACTTTCTGTAAATAAATTTATAAACGCTTTTTGTAGCTATAAATGAAATTCTTATAAGGAATTTCTCGAGAAAAGTTATTTATAAAGCGCATTTTTAAATTGATTTATAGAAATTTCTCAGAAATCTCTTCTAAAGGAATTAATTTCAATTATCGTTTTCTTGACAAAATGACGAAAGCCAATAAAAGGGACATTGAGGATATAATTTTCACTTGGAACACTAATGTTTGCCGAGAACCTAGTTTCATTTTCTGTATTATACAATTTTCCTTAACGGTTCACTTTAAATTCTTTTTTTTTGTCCATATTCGATAATACCATTAAATCATTTCTAATAACGGTTTTTCAATGTCAAAGTTAAAAAGCACATGGAAAGCGTATTTCTAAACCGAATGGGGTCATGTTTGGGCTTTTTGAAAAGGTCTTGGAATTTATTCTTAAAAATTTTATTTTTTCAAAATTACCAAAAACTATTAAAGGGACATTTAAAAAAATGAAACAAGGTAAATTGCGCATAAACGAGATGTAGTCCTAGGCATATCTTCTTATCTATTGATTGTCAAAGATAATATTCTAATGTTTTTTTCTTGTTTTCTATATTTTTAAAAAGAAAATAAGACCTTCTTTGAGTTATAAGCTTGACTTATTATTACCTCTCTGATGGATTCACTGTAATCAAGTTCTGTATATTTAAAACAAAATTAAATACATTTATGGTCACTACAATATTCCATTTCCGAGAAATCTTGTCTACCGAAAAGTATGTTTTTTTTTCAAAAATGTCTCCAAAAATCAAGAGTTACAGGATAAATTTTAAAATGAAAATTTCAGGAAATATAGTTTGAATGTTACACTTTTATATGCCTAAGAGCTTTAAATAATTATATTTTTTTATTATATTGAAAAGAAATTAGAACAAAATCTGCTATCAATTTTGTCAATTTTGACCCACGTAACCCCGTAATTATATGAATCGAAGAATTAGAATAATAGGGGAAGGTTTTACACCTTCGTAATGTTGCAGGTTCGTAAAAGTTGATTTTTTTCCAAGTTACTAAATGAATTTCATCCATGGACATATAATCTAAAAGCTAGTCCTACATCTCACATTTCCTGACAAACTTGGAAGCCTGGCCTCTTTTCCTGGGTCCAAAAGGCAAAATTAAAAAATGGGTCTAAAATCGTAATTCTGATGTGTAATATTTTATGCATTTTTGCACACTGCAAGTGTCTTTTCGAAAAAGCAACTATTCCAAGTTATAGAGGGTTTATTAGGGTTAATATTTACCGTGAAAATCTTTTGCTTGAAGGGGATCTTTTTTGTGGGTGGAGGAAAATTCATAAAAATTACCACCCTTTGCAGCTCAGGAAAATTGAATTTTGCAGGTTCGTAAAAACAAATATCAAAATTCTTGACCACCGAGTTTGAGAATTTCTCACTGTTTTGGGTCACACTGTGCACGCCGCTAGGGACATTTGACTCATCAGAGATTCCACAATTTTCACTAAAATTTCGAAGGAAAACACGCACTTTCCGATCAAAATGAGACTTCATCAGATGTTTTTATTTCACTTCTGTCGAATCAAACATTAAGCTTGAATCTGCTTATGGTAGGTGTGATTCTTTCATTGCCCATGCGATGCGTTTTGAGAATTTTTCATCCAATTTGCTTTGTTTTCAAGCGGAATTTTTCACATTTTACTTTAAATTAATCACTGGTAATTCTAAGAATCACTGATGTTCAAAAAATGTTCTGTAAGACAGATTCGAGACATTAGAGAAAAAACAAGGATTACAATAGGTGTGATTACTACTTTCTGATTTGTGTAGTGATGAAACTAGACTGCTTGTGGTAGATATGATTCTTTAATTGCCACTTCGATGTATTTTGAGTATTTCTCATTCAATTTTAATTGTTTTAAAGTAAAACTTCCCACATTTCACTTTAAATTGATGGCTGGTCATTTTTGAAATCAATTATGTCCCAAATATGTTCTGTAAGACCAATTGGAAGTGTCACAGAAAATCTGAGGATTACATTAGGTGTTATTATGAGAGAATCATACCTAACCAAGTTCCTAACTGTCAGAATGCAGGGAAAAAAATGGTTTTCCGACTGTCAAAAAACATGTGTTAGAAAAATAGCTTAAAATTGATTTTTAATGCGTGATACCTCTTACAAATGGTGAAAATAAGTATATGAAAATTCCATCTAAGTAGTGATGCCCAAATTTTTGTGTCCGGTGAAATGTATTCTGGGAAAATTAGGCCTACAGAGGTGGGAAAAAGTGGTACGAAGCTGAGTTAACTGGGGCACCTTCGTAAAAAATGCCGCTACGTTTTCATTTTCCTGTAGAGGAAAATCCAACGACTTCCAGAAATTTTATGAGGCAGAATTATGAACCATAAGTAAGAGATTTTTTGATATAGTGATAAAATTGATTCGTTGTATGTGGTATTCAGTAAAAAAAACTTAAATCTTGGACTCCTTTTTTAATACGAACCCTCAAAACCTTCCCCTATATATTTTTTTTTAATTTGTTTTTTTGAATATTTTATTGTTTTACCTCATTCACTTACATTCAAGTGAAGTGGACGAAAAAAGACTAACCAAAATAGATCAATTAAAAATTTTGATAAATGCTCTAACTTTAGCCCTACCTTAAATTCAACTCTAGCTACGGCCCTGTATAAAGATGATTCGTAACTCCTTAATTTCCCCTTGCCATCAATATTTTACTATTTTTGTGCATTGAAAATGCATTATTTATCATTTAAAAATCGATATTTCCTGACCATTTTTTGCCAATTATCTGCAGCCCTAGAAGCGATCGATAGAACATCAAATGATCTGACAATTCACAAGAGCATCTTCATCTATTATGTCCAAAACAAACAAAATTACTTGATAAACACAATAGATACTAGCAAGAGAGATAAAAATGAGTCATAAAACGTTGATTCATCATTCATTAATTTTTAAAATATTTAGAGAGCCTATTCAAGTTCAAGTTTTTCCTACAATCATAACTCAGCTGATTATGCAATGGCAATTTAATAATGATACTGAGAAGAAATCAGGTCTACGCAAAAGTATCTATTAAATCCGACTAAATATATCTGCCCACTTCTTCAGATATTCAATCATCGCAATCATTGAATAGAAAAATTACTATGTGGTTTCAAAGGTGATAGACTATCACCTAAATAAACAATATTATTTTTGCATTAAAATTCATTATGAAATAGTGAAATGTAGATAATGAAGAATTTCACATAGGGAAAATTTATTACACAAACTGTATTAATTGAAGTGCTACTTCACATGACAAGGAACACTTTCTGAAACATTTTTTTTTTACTTTTTCTGCTTAACACAAATGAATTTGGGCTGAAATAAAATTATTGCCCTCACTTCAAAGTTAGGATAAACTTTTGCTGAATCTACATCCGCAAAAAAGCGGATGTTGAAGAAGGTTCAACTTCCTCATCGTTGATTTTCAATATAAAAGCTCTTCTTTTCATATGCAATTAATTAAATAAATTTACATTATCATAATTTTGCATATATGGCAGAAAATTGCAACGACAAATTGAATTTTGTGCAATAATCCTTGCGATTGACACAAGAAGGTGAAAATTGAATTTTCTCCACTCACCTGTTGACACGTGAGAAAGAGAGCCACCCACACGAAGGCGCCAGCAATTCCCTGAGCTGTCTTAGTCTGCAGGAAGATACCATCACCAACATGACTCAGTGGATCCATGGCCATTGCAGCTGGCACTGAAGATTCAGCAGCAACGCGGGTCACAAAGTGACTTGTCCGGCTGGATGAAACGTTTAGAATGCTATCGGTGGCATCAACAGATGGTGCTGCTGTCGAACTCATTCTAAAGCAAATAAAAAAAAGAGAACAAAAAAAATAGAAATCACGTTACAATTTACTCAGGTTTTTCCATTTGTTCGATTTTTTTTTCAATTGCTTTTCTGTCTTTATTCAATCTATGCTTCAAGTGTGGGAAAATATTTTTATTGTTTTCCACTCTGGTTTAAAGCTTCTCCTTCAAAGTGTTAACACGCAGAAAATTGTACCTTCAATAAAAGGTGCCGTGCCACAATAAAGAAAAACTACACAAAGTATGAAAATTTCCAAGGGGTTAATTACTGAAACTATAAGAGCACATTTTGGGATTAAAGACAATAATTAAGTGGTTTTCAAATTTTGGATAATCCTTGCGTAGATGCCCAAATCGCCTCAAGCTGATCCTCTAGAATATTTACCCTGTAAAATTTAGCAGTAAAGGACTAAGTAAAGGAAATTTATCCAGTGGACCTCTAATGAATGATCCTAAGTGCTCAGTGTATGAAAGTTCAAGTGAGATAATTCTTTACTGACAAATTTTACAGGTCAAATATTCCCGAGAATCGGCCTGAATCTATTTGGGCTCTTAGGGCCTTATATCCACCAGGATTTTTTTTAGCATTTTATTACTTAAATTACGTAAAAACAGGTTAAGAATAAAGTACAACATGTTCTACTATAGAAAAATAACTTTAAGTGTCCGAAAACGACAAATTATTGAAGCACTCCAAACAGAAACATGTCTATACTTTTTTCAATTACGGCGAGCAATTAGGGTAAGTGTGCCAAATTCCGGCCAGCTTGTAATTCCGGCCACCTTTTTTGTTCCTCGAATTTTCATGAATTTTTAGTTTTTACATACTCCAGAGATTATACAATGCAAAAGAATAACAAAAAATGTGTTTTCGACAAACGAGATGACGTGAAAAAGGCATTGGAAGAATTCCTGAAGGGCAAGGAACTATGAGAATGAAGGTGGTCGAAATAGTGCACCAAAGCTATGTCTACATTTTTATTCATTTTAAAATGTATTAAGAATGATTTTAAAGTAAATAAAGACGATAAACTATCTACAAGGTTCTAAGTAACACTCCTTAAGTAGAAGGAATAAAAAAAAATCAATTTCCATTAAATATATTACATTTCAAACACGAGACTTTGGCGCTTGCATGCAACTATGCCGAAATTTGGCACACTTACCCTAGAACTGGATTAATTTTCATCCGATTTACTTGAAATTTTCAGGGTAACTGCTTAGATAAGTACATGAGATTTTAAAGATTGATACAGAATTAAAATTTATTATAAATAATTAAAGTCAATTTTTTTAGACAAAAAAAAATATTTTTTTCAAGTTGTTGCCAAAATTACAAAAATTAATATTCCTCAATTATCCTATGTAGGGAAAGTACTCTCCCTTCGAACGTTCATGCCTTCGAATAATGTGAATTTTCTTTAAATTTTCCCAGATTTAAACATTTCTATTAAATATTAGTTAGCTTATAATCAATTTTTGATAATTATGTGAAAATCATGTGGAAGTCTTTTAGGAAAAATAAAAGAAATTCATATTATTCGAAGGCATGAACGTTCGAAGGGAGAGTACTTTCCCCTACTTCTCTAGAAAATCTATCTAAGCAGCTACCATGAAAATTTCATGTCAATCGGTTGTAAATTACTCCAGTTCAAAAAAATCGACCCTCAGTCCGTGCACTACTACGCCGCCATAATTGTATACAAAATTGAAATAAAAAATATTTTTGTGTTCCCCGAGACGTAAGTAATAACCCCTGAAATTTTCATTTTGATCGATTGGTTAGCAAAGTCACAAAAAAGTCACAAAAAACCCGATATTTTAGGGACTCTCCTATAGATATAACCCCTTAAGAGATCTTCATACTAGAAGTTTAGTCTTGTTTCCAAAAGTTATAAAACCCGAACTATCAAACAATTTTATTCTATAAGACCTATAAGACTTCCTTAGACCTAAAGTTTAGCTCCATTGCTTATACGGACTTCAGACCTGAAGCTCAGCGATATGGCTTAGCTTCCATAATTTCTTATCAGTCAAAATTATTGGGAAAATTTTAACTTAGGATTGGGTATTAAGGGTAAATGAGCCAAAAGACTGAAAAATTTATAAAATTAGTTGCTAAGATTTTAAAGAATTTGGGAACTCAGCTAAATCTCTAGTCTGCAAACCGCTTTAGGATCTGGACAGATCTTAGGATAAGTAAGAGAGAAGGCTTAGCGTAACTGTTATTAATTTAATAAAGTTTATGGTTGAAATAAATACAATACATTAACGATTTAATCAAAATTCTATTAATTTTCTATTAACTCTTTCCGGACCGCAGCATATGCTGCAAGCTAATTTCACAATTTTCAATCAAAAATATCTAAGCTCAGGAATTAATTGAAGTCCTACAAAAAATATCTCACATTTGGACATCCTTATAAGTTTGTAATCATCCACAAGAATCGGATTTTTATCAGTTCTGAATAATTAAAAAAACATTGTTTTTCATAGAATATGCATATGCTTCTTTGGGTACTATAGTCCCAAAAGAGACGAAAGAGTTAAGCCGTCTCTCGACTAATCCTCAAGTCTCTCTAGGATCTTATTTTCTAAAATTTATTAATACTTTTATGTACCTGATCATGGAACATGGAACAGGTCTTTAGCTTATTTTTCTAAATGTGTATGCTAAGTAATTCAGCAGTCCTCAAAGAAAAACTTACAAAGCTGAAGAAACGTAGGAATAACAGCGTTTGGCAGAAAACAACGAAGCAAATTCAACTGAATTTAAACTTTTTGAATTAGACAGCTTCATCACCAAAGAAACATTCTCTTCTGGAATTTAGAAGTTCATAACGAAGGTTTTGAGAGAAATAAGAGCTTAAATGAGACGCTAAGAACAATAAACTCTAATTCAATGCATTTCCATATTAAAACAAAGTTTTTTTTTGTTCTTTGTTTCTCAAATGATGAATCAAATCCAAAAACTTTAATTAAAAATTAGATTTGTTTGAAAGGTGTTTAATTTTTGAATAAGACTAAGTCTTTTGAAATTGGTTCTGACCGTTCTGACTTATTCCGCATTACACAATGCATTTCAGTCTGCTGTGTAAGTCAAACCTTGGAAATTGTACAAGGTATTATTTCTGCTAGGGTAGAGTCAGTACTTTTCGCCACCATTAAGCTTTAGGGGCCTCGTAAGGTGTGATATTTTTGTCAGACTAAAATGAATTTTTGTATAAAGATACTTTGAAGCAATATCTATCTATATATCTAGGATACATCTCGAGAATTTTAGAGAATCTCATTGAAAAATATGCATTTTACCCAATTATGCTTGTTTCAGTACTTTTCGCCACCTGTTTTAAAACGAATTTCAATTAATTAAGAGACGTAATAACGTATTGGGATATTAGAACAGAACACATTATGAGTTTTGAAATGCTACTTATTCCTAAATGCCTTAAATTAATTGTTTTATATTAGGTGGCGAAAAAGTGGTTACATGGCGAAAAGGGCTGACTCTACCCTACTTAGAAAAATTGATAAGTAATACTTATTAAATTTGCAATTAACTGAATAGTAAGTTACTGGATTTTTTAATTTATTTCTTTTTAATATTTAACTTAATTAATTGAAAGTCAGTCTCTGTTTTTCTTTTAAAAAATAGATCCCAATAATTTCATATGAACTTTCAATAGCCACTACGTCCAGCAAATCCCACAAAGAAGAATCCACAACGAGTAAGTCTCCCAATCTTACTGTTCATCGGAGAAACAAGAATTCTATTGACCCTGAACTCACGAGGTGAAATACCAAAACAGAAAGAGATAGAACACCGATGAAGAGAGCATTTTATAGTTATATCAAATGGAAAATGTTCTTTGTGTCTTGCAGATTCCTCTCAATTTTCAGTTACTTCTTGCTCAACTCCAGAAGAAGCCACAATTTTATGCCTCTGTGGACATGTAAATAACCACAAAATAAGGAAGTTTGCCAACGAGGCTAAAGACAGCTAATTTTTTACCATAAACTTACTATAAGAGATTTTTGGCAATTCCGCATTTTTCATCTCACTTTCATTTAAACAACATTATGAAATCGAAAATGTTTTACAATCACTTAATATACAATATATCGATGTCTTTTTGGTCATCTTTTGTGATCCACATTCTTCTGCAACCGGTTCAGTTTATTTATAAAACCTTTATAAAGTACAACATAAACATAAACGCAATTGTAAGTTACGTCGTTTGCACTATTACTACAACATTTGAGTCATTTTTCCTTCAACAAAAATTACTTAAAATAAGAAAATAATGCTAAAAGTTTTTTCTTTAATTTTTTTCACATCAATATTTCCGTCTTTCTCCGACGTTTTAGCATCTCGACAGAGGTATTAAACCCCACTTTTGTGCGAAAACACACAAACGAGCATTTGGCACAGTAGGAAAAACGCCAAAAGCGCCTGAAATGCTTCCATTGTTGTATTTTGCTCCATGGCTCCAAAACCATTGGACACAGCACAAGGTTATACGCGATATGTCATACAACAAACTCTCTTAATTTGCTTTGAATAAAAAAAAAACACGTTGAAAAAAACCTTTCTAGCCACTCATAAAATTAACATTTCAACCAAGAGGCAAAACATTGTGTTTTTTTCTCCTCGCGATTAAATATTTTTTTCGTAATATTGCATGAGTTTGGCTAGAGTAATTTTTTTTGCGAAATGTCTTGCGATAAATTTTACACTTCCACAAGTTGGATGGCTCATATACAATTGATAAGACACCAAACTACTCTAGAAAAGCACTCGAAGAAGAGACAAGTCCGCAGAAAATATGATAAGAAACAATTGACTTTTAACGTAACGATCACCAGTCATTTTATCCATTTGGGCATCTTACGTTTGAATTGACAAATTATGAAAGAACTTTTAAAATTCATAAAAAAAATTATTAATAATAATTAACTAAGTTTAAACCGTGAGGAAATTGTGTTAATCTATATTAGAGCTTTAAGTAAATAATAAAACGGCCTTCAAACTTGAGATTTATCCGGTTTATCCAATTGTCTTAATTGCTTTAATTTGTTAACCAAGAATTTTTTCTTTGGGAACTTTAAGATTTAAATTGCATATTAAGGAAAATAAATCTATCACATTTTCAGAAAACACTGAAAGTACTTGTATCATTTTCAAGATCTTAAAGAACTAGGCTAAAGTGGTCTTCAGACTGGAGATTTAATCCAGTTCCTCAGGTCTTAAAATCCTAAATAGAAATATTTTTTTATTTTTAAGAATCCAATTCTAATAGATCATAGGAACTTAATTAGGGGAAACTGGGGCACCACCAAACACGGGGTACCACCAAACACTGCGATTTTTTAATCGGATATTGGATATCAGACGATAAGACCGATAGGAATTTATAGGCACTATTGGGATGCTTGTCCACTGAAGAAATGGTCGAGATAGTCCAAGTAGTTTAGAAATAAAAATTAGTGTTTGGTGGTACCCCGTGTTTGGTGGTGCCCCAGTTTCCCCTATTTAATTTTAAATTAAATATTTCCAAATAATCTTGACTGATAAAAAATCATAATTGTTAACCTTCGAAAATTCGATGTTGAAAATTTTTGCGGTCACAGGTATGCCTGGACAAAATATTCGCCTGGGCTACCTTCAAAACATATTTGGAAATAAAAGAAATTGTAGGAGGCATTTTCGAAATAATCCAAAAAACATGGTTTTGGTGGAGAAGGGAAGGTTAAGGGGAAAAAGGAGTAAAAATGTCTCAAGATAATATTAACTAATGAGGGGGGGGGGCGGCCACAGAAGACCGAAAGTCGATATCTCTTATCGTTTAACCTCTATCCCGGTAACAAACTTTCGGAATAATAATAATAAAATATTATATAAAAATAAACGAATTCCGATTACTCTACCAATTGGGACCGATACAACCGGTTTGGAAATTTCAAGACCTTTCCAAAAAATCATAATATATGCAAAATCACTTAAAAAATGAAACCTCCGGAATAGTTAAACTGTGAACTTCGAGAGAGATTACAGCTCAATTTTGATCTAAAAGAATTTCTAAGGTAGAAAATAAATTTATTTTTAATTGTTACTACTCCTATACTTGCGAGATCCTTTTCTGTTTCATTTTTTTTGTTTTTGAATATGTACTCCCTTACACAGCAATATGTACTGACTTCCACACCAATTCAAGCATAAGTGTTTACAGAATTTAAACTCAGGTGTAACCTAGCTATCAGAATTACTCATTGAAAGTTATCTCGTTCCAATAAACTTCAGTCAGTCAAACTCCCAAAATGTTTATTTACCTCAATATACTAAAAGCCAAATATTTGAAACACCTGTGTTCAGAATTCCCTGAGGAGTTTAGCACTTCAATATAGAGTTTAATACCATTTGACCTAATACCACTTTTCATTATTCCAAATAGACGGTAAACTCCCAAAAAAAACATTGCAATTCCAAAATACTAATGATATTCTCCTCACAAAATAAAATTCAAAGAAAAAAATATTAAACTGAAGCGAGTAAGAGAGGCATTCACCTCAATGACCAACACATCTCTCACGTTGCGGATCTAATGAATAAATCAACACTGCACTTGCTATTTTTCCTCCAACGGATTTGCTTAAAACTCCATCACGGAAAGCTTTCCGCGGGAATACGAAATTTATGGAAATTTTTGGAAAGGATTTGGTAACGTTTTACAAATTAACCAACAAATATTTTTATGTAGAGCTATTCAATTTTTTTTCTCTTAATAATTAAAAGTGAAAACATATTGACATATAATTTCCATGCTTAATGATCAATTTAATTATTGAAAGTGATTTATTAGATTTTCTTTATAAGAACATTGTATGCTAACATAAAACCTTATTGTAAATAAGTTTAATAAAAGTTCTTGTTTTTGTTTAGAATCGATAAAAATTCTTTTTTTTGAAAGTTTTTTTTTAATTATAATATTTGTTATATTCTAATATGCTTCATAAGTCTAAAAAATTATTTTTAATAAAACTTAATTTATTACTAATTTTTTAAAGCTTTGTTAAGTGAGTTTGAAGTTTATGACACAACTTAGCTATTAGCTTGCAATAGGAAGACTTGAAAATATTTAAGTCAAACTCTTAATCTCTTTAAAATTGAGGGTTATACGGGCTTCAGATTCAAGGCTTAGCCATATGGCTTAACTTCTCGAATTTCTTATCAATCAAGATTTTTTGGAAAATTATCACTTAAGATTGGACAACATGGGCAAGTGATCCATTAAATTTTGAAAAAGCAATAAAATTGTTTGCTATTTTGAATTTCGAGATCATCAGGAACTGGGATAAGCCTTAGGTCTGAAGCCGGTCTTAAGTTTTGTTTATTCCATTTTTTTTTGATTATTTCAACTATTGTAAAAGACAACCAAATTTTCTTCTTTTAAATAAAGTTTTGAAAAAAACAAAAAACATAAATAATCAAAATTGTGCATGCACAAAAACAAAAGGTACACCGAATTCACTTAACATTAAAAATGCTCATTATTTTAAAAATCAAAAAGATCTTTATGTATGAAATTTCTATTTCAGGTTATTATTATAACAAAAGAATTACAACATTTCCAAATTAAATATGATTTTAAGGTCTATACAAATCAACTTCTGACACGGGTTTCAGACTTTAAGTTTAGCCTTTAAGTCTTAACTTTTAGGTATCAACGTCTAGGTTTTAGGTTTTAAGAAAATTTTGATTTAAGATTATATTAAAGGCAAATGATTTATTGGATTTGGAAAATCATCAAAATAGCATATTATTTAAAATTTCAAGACTTTGGGGAAGTGGACTAAACCTCTAGTGTGAAGAGATCTTTAAATTTAATAACCCTACCAGAAAATGTAAGAAAAAATAAAAATTTTAAGAATTTTTCTCTCCCTTTGAAGCACCTTTGAAAAAAAAAACATAATTTAAAAAAAGTGATATTACCATTTCGTAATATTTCTGTGAACTTTAGCTTTCTTTTAATGGTGCTTATGGGAAATTAATCCTTTAACCCTTTAAGGACGATTGGAACACCGGTGTCCCATAAAGAAAATAATTTTTCCTGACAACTTAAAGTTATTTTTTTCTTATGTTTGTACGTAATTGTTAAGTAGAAGGATGAAAGAATCTAGGATATTTTTTGCAAGTCGCTAGCTATTTGCTAAATAGTAAATTTTTAAGCTTAAAAATGACAAATTTTTAAATTGTCATAATGAAAATTAATTTTATTTATTTTTTATATTTCCAATTTTTTTTTATGCAAAACCGTTTTGGAAAAAGGAACTACAATACTCAAAAATAATATTTTTCATTAAAGTGAAAATTATCATTCATTGGTATTGTCAAAAAAATTACTTAAATTTTTGGGCTATTTTTGTTCCTATCGCTCATAGAGTTAAAAAATTCACCGAATCAAACTCTGTTGGATTTTCTAAGGCTAGATGTAAGACTTTTAACTGATTTTGTATCGGTTTCATTTTTATTGCAGATTTTCGGTCCGCGAAAACTGTCTCTTCGTTAAAGGGTTAAGTCGTAAGTGTGTCTAGGACACGGTGACAGCCAAAATCCCGAATTTTCATATGCAGGATAATGTGTAGAATAATTTCCTTAGACACAGAAGATTTCCCATTGCCTCTAGCAAGCGGGGGTACAATCGTGGGAGTAGCTATGCCACTTTTAAGAATCCGGGATTTTGGCGTTCGGGATTTTGACCGGGACCTTCTAGGACATTAGGGAACCCTAATTTAAATATGGTTAGTACAATTTTTAAATGCATAGGGGACGATTCAACCTTCGGATTTCGGACTATTCAAGCTTCGAACAATTCTTTTTTTAACGTGTTTTAAATTACTTTTACCCATTATAATATTATAATTAGCTGATCCAATGAATGCCTCAAATTTCCAGAAAATAACTATGGATGAAACCCATTATTAGGAACATAGAAAAAAATGCGTTGTCCGAAACTTGAGTCGTCCGAAGGCAGCGTGCTTTCCCCTACATATCTTTGATCTGTCCCGCTCCCTCCTATATAGCTTTTACGAAACATAGAAATCACCAATTTTCTATTATTGTATCCTATATTAATCTGTTTCCACCTTAAACGTAGAAAACTTTTAGCTGAATATTCAATTAATGTTTTCGATGTGATTGTAGCTTGAAAATAATTTTGGGTGACGGGATTCGACTTTTAATAAATTTTGCTGGCAGGTGACGTAAGAAAATTTTAAATAAAATTTATTTTTATCGCTCATCTTTGACTTTTTCAGCTTCCAGATGTTGAGCCAATATTCAACTGCTGAATGGAAAATTAGCCAGAGATCGATATGCGAATTTTCTGTGACTTTTCTCGAGGGATTTTGCATAAAGACGTCAATATTGGCAGCTGCTAGAGCCCCACAGAGATCTCCCTGGACAGCAAATTGTTGTCCGGAGGTGCAATAAAAAAAAGATTGCAAAGAAGAGACAACTCACCTTTAAGCGAAAAAATAAATTAATTGTAGCACACAGAAAGTCTCTTGTGCGTTGTCCAGGTGAGAGGAACAGAGACGGAGAGTGGTTGAGTAATCCGCCTTGAGATTGTGCCGTTTCTGCGCTTTTTTTGTCCTCCTCGCACTTCACTTCAGAGAGACGCACTTTTGTGGGGGGCGCTCTCCAGATGTCTGTTGGAGCCACTCTTGTCGGAAGGAGTTAAAAACAAGGGTAAAAGTCACTTGGTCTGGGTGCAAAATCACTAAACTATCGCCCTAAAATCCACATGATTGGGCAGAAGATGGCAAAAAGGGGCTTTTTTTGGCTGGAAATATGGAATGAGAAAAAGCACCAGATGCTCCACATTCACCACACTCTTGAGCTGGCTCTTTTCTGGCCCTCAAACACCACTCTACACTGATTTTTTTGTGGCACTGGACACTTTTGGTTGATTGAACAATTTCACAAACTTTTCATTGTCCACACTCTTCGACTGTCTTGATCAATTTCTCACGACGAAAATTCCCGTGGAAAAAAGATGTCTGACATTCGCAATTTTCTCAATCCAACTGACAATTTTCAGCGATTGCAACGTTTTTGTGGCGAACACAAGATATTCCCCACTTTGGTGAAATTTGAAGCGCGCCTTTTTGGAATTTGGAATTTATTTAATTTTTTTATCATCAAATTTAGCTTTTTCTTTAGAATCAGGATCTTCAAGGTATGTATATAAAAAATCTCTCTCTTTATTATCCTCTAAAAAGTCCTGGAGAGACGAGGAAACGCTCTTTTTTCTAATAAATCCGAAAACACCCGATCACTTCCGACAAAAATTCTCCATGGGAATTCCATCGGATTTTTCCTCAAAACACTTGTGAATGGCGTTTTGCCCTTTGTGATCAGAAATCTTGAGAAAAACTGCCCCAAATCTCTGAATTCCTGCACTTACAGGCCTGAAATAGATGAGCTGAATCCTAATTGAACTACAAGTACTCTCAACAAGCAATGTCTCTCATTGATGTGGATTCTTGGTGAGAAAACAGAAAGATGATTCACTATCTTATCAATTAAAAATAGCCTTCAATTGATTTAATTGTCTTCTCTCTGGGCAGGATTACGGAATATGAGGCCTGTGAACGTCTCAGTCGCGAAATCCAGTCGCAGATTGTGCTGCGGAACCGAGAAAAGAGGCTTTCAGATGAGTATTCGAAGCTCTCCGGGAATGTCCGGATGCGCCTTAAGCAATTCTCCAATGAGCTGGGATCTTTGGATACAAAGTTAGAACAAGCACGGCGCTTGGGTAATCTAACCACTGAGGAAGCCGAGCGGAGGCAGCGACAGCTGGAGATGCTTCAATCAAAGCTGATTCAACTTCAAAGTCAATTTTCGAGCACTGGAGATACTTCCCGGAGCGCTCTCCTTGAACCTGGCACATCCAGGTTGTGGGACGATGAGGAGGATGATCAGCTTCTGGATACCAATACGTACTCAGCTACGGATTTCCGGCAGCAGCAGGCTCAAATTCTTGAGAATCAAAACCAGGGACTGGAAGCTCTTTCGAGGGTCATTTCTCGGCAGAAGGACCTCGCCATCCGGATTGGGGACGAAGTAGAGGGTCAGAATGAGATCATCGACGATATTGCCGATCAACTGGAGCACACGGATTCCCGAATCCACAATGAAACCCGAAGAATTGAAGTTGTCAGCGCCAAAGATCGCACCTGGCCTTACTGGACCATCATCATCAGCCTGTTCGTGGCCATCATAATTGTGGCTATCATTTAGCAAAACACCCATTCGTTTCTAACAATAAATTTATTAACTATCCCCCACAGCTCGGCTTCTTCTCTCAATCAATTGTTAAATAGTTTTTTTTATTTGCAAGCGACAGAAAAAGCAAATTACAATTCATGAACATGGGGCACAGTTGCCAGATTGCCGACGGCTCCCAGGGCCAATTTTCCAGACGCCACCCTCTTGGCCACCTGAAAAAAACCAGAAATTATCAACCTATTTCCAAGAGCTTCCAGCTTTTTTTGGGGAAAATTTTGTTAAAAAATACATTGTATAAATTAGGTAAAGAAAATATATCAATAAATTTGCAAAATAATAATCTATTCTATTGTATGAAAAATAAATTTGGAAAAAGAATAAAAAGACTTTTTATTAAAGTTTATAACAGTTTGAAAGTTCATAATAGGGGAAGTGGGGCACTTTTGAAGTAGGGTTTTTTTTCCTTTTTTAAGGGGTTACGTGAATCAAAGTGAGAAAAATCAGCATATTCAGCATATGCAACAGAATATTATATCATGTCAAAAGGGAACATTTTGACGTGATTTACTTCAAAATGCTCTATTTTGACGAAATTTTCTCAAAATTTATATAGGTCTTTAGATAGCCTTCATGAGTTTCCCTAAATTGTCCAAATTTTCAATGGAAACAACCAAAGAATTCGATACTTCTGAGTCAAAATAATAAAAGTGGCACTGATAAACTGTAAATTAACTCGAGAAAATGTTGATAAAATGATTTGAAGGCTGAGATATTGAGATTAGGGTAAATTAAGCTAATTCAAAACCTGCTTCAAATGGAAATCTTTTGCTACTCCAAATAGAAACGTCACTGTTTACATGATAAATACAGTACAAAATTATTATATTTATATATTTTCTATACTTCAGTTTCATTATTTAGTTAATTTTGCTCCAAATAAAGCGAAAATCCATTCATATTCATAAATTTTAATTTGTTAATTTCTCGGAAAAATTAAAAGTGAACCTTTTCACCATCGAATTTTTGATCGATCGACCATATTTTCCAATGAAAAACACAGGTTACTGTTGTTTATTCGTTTTGTTTAACATTTATGTCTTATTTGTGGCTAATTTTAATTAATTTTAATTTTTATTGATAACGGTACGTGAAGTTTTCAAGTGAAATAATCACCTATTTCGTGAACAAAATGGGTTCTTCTGAAGTGTCTGCAAATGGTTCAATAGGAAACACCGCAAATATGATTTTTTTTGGAGAGATTTTCTTATTGTTTTAGATGGGTAAGGAGAAAAGACCAGGAATAAAAACAAATCCTGCACTTAATTGCAACTCAACAAGGTTTTGGAAGCCTTTCGTCGCGGTTTCACTTCCACTGTTTGTCTCCAATTAGAAACTTTCCCTTGTCTCCATTTGGATTAATTTGTTTCCAATAGAAGTATTTTACGCTCCTGTATTTTTCTTGTATTTAAGAAGTTTTCAAATTATATCTAAAGAATTTTCACTAAACAGTAACATTATAGAAGAGTCAAGGAGCAAATTTATGTAATTCTCTTCAGAAAAATATGAACTTAATGGTTTTGAATTAGGACATTTACCCTATTCCTGTCATATTCGTAAGAATATTTTTGAGAAAATGTTTCGAAAATCCTTCGGGATAGAGGAAAATGTTCTTTGACACAGTTATAATCTTGGTTAATTTCCCGCATAAGAAAATGTGCTAATTGCAATGTTAACAGGTGTTCGTAACAGGAGCTTCTGAAAAAAATATACGTTGTTTAACTTTTTTTGCCCCACATTCCCCTAATGAAAAAATTACTGTAATTACGTCAACTTTTTGTCAATTTTTTGCTTTTTTTACAATATAATTTTCTAAAATTAATTAAGCTAAAAATCGTTGAAATGCTTTGAGTGAAAGTGGCAATAAAAAATGTTTATTGACTTTGCCTTTCTGCAAAATGAAATTTTAACTATACCGAATTGAAGCTTAAAAAATTATGAAGGCAATTAAGCTCCGCAGTCTTAAAAGGGTTCCAGACAGAAGGTTTATGGTGATATTCCAATAAAAAATTAAAAGGGGAAATGGGAGAAATCTTTCTTCTGAACATTTTTTAGAACTGGTAACTGCTCTCTTGTGCTTTTGCATTATCGACTTTGTTTTTGGTCCAGTCTCGACTGTTTTCCCCAGTCCTCGTCGTGTTCTAAAACCACTAAATAGTCGAGACAGGAACCAACAGAAAGCAAAGTCGATAGTGCAGAAACACTTAGGAACAGTAATGTGCTAAAAAAAATGTTCAGGAGGAAGATTCCCTCTTTTCATTTTTTATTGGAATGACACAATTAGGACACTCACAGTTCGCCAAAATTTTTTTCACTTCATTAATTGAAATCAGGGGCATGACGTTTCCTATGTTTTCAATATGTTTTTAGCGTACCGAAAAAACTTTGGAGATTATTCGGTGTTTTCTGTCATTTTGGAATGAATTGGCAAAAAAAAAAAAACAAATACAAAATAAAAGTCAATTTAATATGCAATGGGCAACCGAAAACCCCAAATTGTCAACCTACGTACTTTCGGAGATATCTCGTGAAATGTGTACGAAAATAGGAAAAAAATTGCACTAAAACTGGTCCCATTTTGCAGAGCTAATGTCACGCCCCCGATTGAAATCGTCTTGGAAAATCATCAAAAACATGCCCCAAACGTCATTTTACTCCATTTATAATTCACTCATATTTGTTTTAAATTAAGTGGATCTTTGAATTCTTTGCGGATTCCCGTAAGATGTGCTTTCGGGGATCATTAACCTTCAATGTCCTCCAATTGTCTCATTTTCTTTTAAATAAAACTCCCAAAAACTCATATTATTATCAATGGAAAGGGATCCAACGATTTTCATTCAACACTTTCTTAAATGTTTTAGGACTTTCTTAGACGGATAGCCAAAAACTTTGAACCCTCTACTTTATAATAGATTGTCAAGGTCAAAAGTTAAACAGCTCTAGGGAGCGTATTTATCGACCGATTTTGGTATTTTTGACGTCGTTGGAAAGGTCTTGGACTCCCTGACAAACCTGAATCGGTTTCAAGCATTTTTTCCGGTTGTGAACCGATTTTTAATCAGTAATTTTTTTGGCAATATTACGCAATGGTGGCAGATACTCAAATTCAAATGTTTCTTGAGGTGCTCTAACTCGTAAAAAAATACAAGCCAAGCAACTGCAAAGTGCATTGGACTTGAATTGAATTTTTAAATATTCAAATTTTCAAATATTCCAAAAATAGGGCTCAAAATTTCATTATTTTTTTTTTAATTTTACATAATCCTTCCACGAATCCCTTGAACGTTGTAAGTTTAAGAAGGTTCATGAAGGCTATCTATAATAAAAAGTTCAAGCCTGAGTCTCTTTTATTTTAGAAAATAGTGAATATTGAAATATTCGTTTTGACAAATTTTGCCCCAGTCTCCCCTATTTCCTTATAATATTTTTCATTGGAATAGCACCCTAAAAATCTTTCATCGGCTTTTAAAAAAAATAATAACTAAGAAAAAGTATTTTAAAGTAGGGTATAATGAGGTAATTTGGAACCATTTAAAATTTGGGACATTTGAGATTTTCTCACTGTTTTAGAGATTCAAAAATGAATAAATCTTTTCCTTTTCTTCTTAATCATCTTTTTCTTCTATTTTGCGGTCTCTGTTTTCTCTTTGCTCATCTGAAACAGTGAGAAAATCTCAAGTGTCCCAAATTGTAAATGGTTCCAAATTAACTCATTTTACCCTAATCTGAATACAGGAAAAAATAGTAACAGGTACACTGAGAAAAAAAGAGGGTGCGATTAAGTTTTTTTCCTCATAACTTTAACACTTAGTAGATGTAAAAATATATCAAAACTTTTTTTATGTTAATTTTACACCTTTTCAAGGGTAAAATTAACATGAAAAAGGGTAACTTTAACCCTCAATACACCTAAAAAGGGTAATATTTACACCGATTTTTGATCAATACTGCAGGGTAAAATTACCATTTCCGGAATGTTATTTTAACTTTTTCGGATTTTTCTCAGTGTAGCACAGTGGGGCGCATTTTTAAAATACAGGGAGTTCCGCCTTAAATGAAAATGGATTGAAAGAAATTTGATATGAATTGCCTACTATTGGGAGCTCATTTATAAATTATTTTCTGGAAATAGGAATGAATGTCACAGCTATAGAATCACATTTTCGAAAAAGCTCTCCTGCGATTCGAACACAATTTGTCATGAACTTTTTCGGATTTCTCTCAGTGTACTTACAGCATTGACATCTGACGCGGAAACTCCATCAATTTCAGCAGCAATTTGAGCTGGTGATAGAACACTTCCACAAAGAGCAGCCTGAGCCCCAAGATCCTGGGCCAGATTCTCCCCATTCTCCACAAAATACAAGAAATCATTCCTAAACTGCGTCTTCCCGCGAGCAATATCCTCTCCTGACAGGCTTCCGCTGCGCAGAGTCTTCACTGCAGCCTCCACGGCTTTTCCGGCATCCCTGGCCTCGGTGGACAGCACAAAGCCAAAGAGCCCATCATCGCTGTAGCTGGCATTGAAGGCCCCAAAGCCGAGGGGTCTGTCGCCAACGACTGCTGAAACTGCCTTCCCTACGACTCCATTGACATTTCCACGCCTTGTCCAGGCTCCAACTCCTGCCGCGTACTGGAGCACATGGAGGGCCAGGCATTCTTTGGCATTGGCCCATCCAGCTCCCTGGGTAGCAATGGCCACGTGAGCCAAGTTCCCGCCGCGATCGAGTCTAGCTTCATTGCCTCCCACAAAGGAGGAAGCATTGTCCTTACCAGCTCCGGAATCCAGAGGAAGATTCTGGGCATAACCAACCAGGAGATTGTGATCAACTCCAACGCCCACCACGGCTGTCCTGTTGGTGGTGTAGTTGGAAGCTACGTAGTGCTGCAGAGTCTCTGGAGAAATCTTTCCGATCTGATGCTTGGGGCAGAAGATGGAATTACCCAGGGCATTGCGATAGGCAGCACGGTGGAGAAGATCCACAGCTCGGACGGGATGCGAGATCCGTGCCAAATCCTCGCGCATGCGTGGCACGAGCTCCTCCAGTTCCCAAGGCTTGAACACCTGGCCCGTTGCTACGTCCTGAAGGAACTTCAGACCCACGTCCAGATGATTAGGCGTCACCTCGAGGGTGTAGGCAACCAATTCACGGTCACTGGCCACGCTCAAGCTTCCACCAATCTGCTGGATATTGCGAGTAATGGCAAAAGTTGTGGAGCCTTTGGTGGTCAATCCGGCAGCTGCACGGAGAACATGGGATGTTCCCAGGTTGTCGTAGGTCTCATTGCGGGATCCAGCTCTGGAAAAATACGTGAAATAGAGCTTTTTGGCTTTTTTTCAACCGGTTTTCGAGTTACCGGACAAGGATGGACACCCTTGAGATGGGAGTTGCTGCCTCTGCTGAAGCCACCACGAGCTTATTGGGCAGAGTCGTTGTCTGCACATCGCTGGTGCCTCTGGCAGGCTTTGAAGCAGCCTGAGCGGCATATCCGCGAATCTGGAAGAGATTTTCCGGAAAGAAACCCCCATTAAACCTATCACATGTCACCGAAAAAAACCTTTCACTTCCCGATTTTGCTTTACGTAACGCTGTCTTTCACTTCACCCCCAAATCCCCAACTCCCTAGACAATTTCTCCAAAAAATACTTACGGCAACTGATCGGAAGAGAGGTGCTTTCGAGGCTGAACTAGCCATTTCGCCCCAAATACTCTTTATTACTTCACAAAAAGACTTTTTCCCCACTGATTTTCACTCAGCACACGAAGGTGGACTGGGATATTTCGACTGCAGCGCCGCGTGGTGTTCAACACTTAAAAAAATTTAGGGAAATTTCCTGACAGCTGTCAAGGGGGTTTTGTTTTTATCGACATTTTGGCCCAGTGATTTTTCCTGGTGAAAAAAACTTTGTGTGGTTTTTTCGTGGCAATTTTTGCAGTGATAGAAAAGAATAAATTGTGTGTTTGTGTGTGAGATGGCATTCTTCAATGTTGGAGCACTGGGTGGAAATCCATTTTCCACCCAAGTCGGCCAGAGAATTGGTAAATTTCCCCCAAAGGAAGAAATAAAAAAACATTCCCCGCACTTCCATCTGTCACGAGTGTCTGAGATTGGGGCGAAAAATGACTCAGCTGCAAATTCCCTGCTAAATATTTTAATTCCCACGTCTCTATTTACACAAGCAAGTGTCTTATAAACAGGCCAATCTATCTCTTTGGTTCTTCTAGCGATAATTCCCACAAGAAATTAATTCTTGGAGGGAATCACAGAAAACTTCATGAGTCCTCCGGAAAGGGTGTGCAGGAGGATTGATAAGAAAAAACATACAGAGTGATACCAATACCCCTTTGTCTCAATTTGCGTTCTATTGATAAAATTGTCTCATAGCGTGACTCATACTTGCATAAGAGACACCTCCGTTTAATGAAAAACAGAGCTTCTGGGGAGTGTGGGATGCCTTCCGGAAAGGCAAAAGTGTCTCAACAGATTACTCATGGGCTGTTGAGCACAGTGAAGAAAATAGAGAATCACTTTGGGGCGTCATTTATCGACCTAAAATCATTATCACACGGCGTGAAAACGTCGCAATGCGAAGAACAAGAGCCATCAATTTAATTGTTGTTTGTTTCTGCCTCCAATTGGGCACACTTTATTGGATTTTCGTTCTCGAGGACTGGGAAGAGTATGAGACATGTTAGACAGAGTCTGGACAACTTGCTGGGCACACGCCACAAAGCAAGTTATTTTGGATGCGGGTGGAAGCTCTCCGTAAGGCTTGATTAGGCTTTAGTCATTAGGAATCTATAACGGGCTTCAGACCTAAGGCCCGCTTCAGACCTGAGACTTAGCCATATGGCTTAACTGCTCTAATTTCTTATCAATCAAGATTTTTTGGAAAAATTCATTTTAGGATTGGATTATTAAAGATAAATAACCTATAAGGTTCTCAAAAAGCAACAAAATTTCTCGCTATTTAGGATTTTGAGACCCTCGGGAACTAGGCTAAACCTCTAGTCTGAAGACAGCTTAATGCTCAGCCATATGGCTTAACTACTCTAATACCTTATCAGTCAAGATTTTTGAAAAATTTTGACTTAGGATTGGATTATTAAGGGCAAGTGTCCTATTGAATTTTGAAAAATAAATAAAATCGGTTTCAGTGTAAGGTTTTGAATCCCTCGGAAACTGGGCTAAACCTCTAGTCTGAAGACGGTCTATCCTTTAACACCTTTAACCCCTTTTACAATTAAAAAATGCTAATCCTAGATCCACAAAGAAAAATTGAATATTACAAAATTAAAATACATAAAACCTAAGCAATATTTTCTTTGAATTTTGAACTTATAGTAGGGGAGACTGGGGCAAAAAGTCACAAAACGGATATTTTATTTTTTTACAAGCTAACCCTAGCGCCCCAGAAATTTCTAATTAGTGCAGACTTATAGTAAATTTACTGCTCTACAACTTTGTGAAAATCATTTTCCTCTATTTTATAAGGAAATACATTTATCGAGCTGTTTTCTAAAAGGTAATTTTGTGATCATTCTCAAAAATGCTGGGGCAAATAGTATCAGGCATAAGATACTATCACATTTTGATTCGCTTTATTACAGGATTCCGTAAATTTAAGTAAAATACCGAGATTACATATTTTCATAGGAAATTTATTCTTCTACACCTTTGTAAAACACCGTTTTCTCTATCTGAATGAGAAAAGTGCTTTTCAAGTTATTTTAGAAAAATAAAACACACAAGAGACTGCTAATCGTTTGACCAATGTAAAGAAAAAGCGGCGAGACATGGTAATGACGTTTCTTTTCGCCGGGAGATATCAGAAATTACTTTGGCCTTTGTTACTTTTTGCTACATAGCTTTTGTTACTTTTTACCCCAAGTGGTCATTTTTAATAAAAGGATTTCTGGAGAAAAGAGTAAAATTCTAAAATAGATAGTGGTTTCGTATTCAAAGAGTCCAAATCATTTAGGTAATATTTACCAGTGCATCAAATTTTGGAAAATAAGTAGGTCAAAATTGATATCTGCTGTAAGGAAAACATTTTAAAATAGGGCTAAAAATTTCAATATTTTTTATTTTCTGAATCCGTGTTCGAATTCTAAGAAACTTCCTACTTTGAAGAAGGTAAATGGAGACCATCTATGGAAAAAAATTTAAGTCGCTATCTCTTTTATCTTGGAAGATATTGAATTTTGAAATTTTCGATTTGTGACTTTTTGCCCCAGTCTCCCCTATAATTAATAAACTTATCTAATTCGACAAAAGTAAGGTCATTTGAAGGGTTTAACTCTTTCGTCTCTTTTGGGACTATGAGTACCCAAAGCAGCATAATGAATATTCTGTGAAAAACAATGTTTTTTAATTATTTAGAACTGATAAAAATCCTATTCTTGTGGATGATTACAAACTATAAGGATGTCCAAATGTAAGATATTTTTTGTAGAACCTCAATTAATTCCTCAGCTTAGATATTTTTGATTAAAAAATGACGAAATTGGCTTGGAGCATATGCTGCGGTCCGGAAAGAGTTAAAGCTCCTCCATGATTCATATGCTTCTTCAAAGCTCTCTGCTCTGAAACCTTTTAGAAATACGATCTCATCGTTACTAACGGTGGTCTGTTGAACTTCCAATATTTTAGAAAGTTTAAATTCGTTTAAATTTAAGAAAAAACTTTTTGTTTTCTAAATACGAAAAGACAAAATCGTAAAGAGTAAAAATTATGAAGGTTTTTCGTTATTTGGTTAATTTACACGATTTTTGTTTGAATTGAAAAACCAGTCTTAAAATGTGACGTAAAAGCTGTAGCTTTCCAAAATACAAAATTCTGAAATACACAGAAATTTTTCCTCTTCCTCCAGCAATCTTGGGTGCTACCGTGAGGGTTGCTGAAATTGACACTTAAGAATTCGGGATTTTGACTATCGGAATTTTATCTTTCGGGAATTTGGCTTTTGAGATTTTGACTTTCGGAATTTTATCTTTCGGGATTTTAGCTTTTGAGATTTTGACTTTCGGGATTTTGGGTTTTCGGGAAATTGGAACTTTCGGGATTTTGGCTTTTCCTGATTTTGAATTTCAAGATTTTGGCTTTTCAGGAAACTGGCACTTTCGGGATTTTGACTTTTCTTGATTCTGGTACTTTCGGGATTTTGGCTATCTGGGATATTCGCTTTTGACTTTCGGAATTTTAGCTTTTCTTGATTTTGTCTTTCGTGATCTTGTTGGTATTTTTGTAATTATTATAAATATTTAAAACTAAATATAGCTCCAGCATGTCTATTCGATAAAGAAAATTTCCACATCTGCCTAAAACTATGAAAATCGGTTTAATATTTTTTGCAAATTTTTGAAAGAAATTACAGAAAAGTTCTGAGCATTCTCCAATCAATTTTTGATCAGTTTTCCTGGATTTTCTAAGGAAAATTGTTTTTTTTTTGGTATTTTTAATGAGCTTTCTATTTACTTAATCCACTTAATCCAACAGGTTCATCAAAATTGAGCTTAAATTCTTTTTAACACATTATCAGAACTTTCACTCAAGAAAAGCCCATTTGGCAATGTATTTTGATGGAAATATTTTCGTCTTTACAAATAGTTTGAAGTCATAAATAAAAATTTGTGGAAGTGGATTTACGGTGCATTTTAAATAGAAAGCTTATAAAAAAGTGCTAAAGAAAGTTGTAAAGAAAAATTAAAGCTTTGAACTCTTTTCTTAAAAAAAAGAGAGAAATAATAGTCACTGTACGGAAAACTAACACCGAGAAAAATTTTATGGGTAGTATTAATGTTTTTCTGGGTAAAATCAAATGAAATTATGGGTATTTTGGCCCCAATGGTAGAATACATTTGATTTTAAAGTATTTTTTGATTTAAATACAGATGACTTTTACTTCAAATATTTTTACATTTGATCTGAAAGGCAGTAATCATAGCCACAACAAATATATTTGTATTTATTTTGAATGGCACTGTATTTGAAAAGAAAACATGTCTTTTAAATCAAATACATTTGCACTTTATTTCTAAAGTGGATTTTAAACACTTTCATGGGTAGAATCAAAAATTTCTGGGTAACACTACCATAGTTTCAATAGTAGAAATATTTGTTTTAACCACGATTTACCATTAATTTAAATACACAATGGGTAAAATTAAAAATTTCCTTGGTATATTTAAATGTTCTTTACCATAGATTCAATGGCAAATATGTATGAGGAAATATGTATGAGGTATTTATTTCAAATATTTAAACATTCGCGCTAAAAGAAAAATTATTTATTCTCCGTATGAATGTAAAAATATTTGAAATTATTGTTATTACTTTCAAAATCAAAATTATTTCGTTTGTATTAAAAGAAAAGTCAATTGATTCGAATATTTACCCAGAATTTTTAACATTAAATGCAAAATATTCAATTTAAATAAATTCCATTTTTCTCGGTGAAGGAAAAAATTTATCAGCTTATCCGAATCACTTAAAAACCAATCAAAATCGGCATAAGATAGAGCCTTAAGCGCTATTTTTTTTTCAAGAAAAGATATTTAGATCCACGAGAACGTTTTTTGTGCCTTTATCTAAATTCTAAGTTCATCAAAATCGGTGTAGAAATTAATCAAAGAACAAAAGATCCTCTTTTGGCCAAACAGAGGCAGATGTGGAATTCAAAACTCACATCTCTATCTTTCTCAAATGTTTTGCATGTACCTATTCTTTGCCACTAAATTGAATTTAGTTGAATTGAATTGGCTCCTGAACACTTTTTGGTCATAAAATTTCATGAAATCTAAATTTTTATTCCTTTTGTTTCTCAAACTTGCCTATCAAAATCATATTGTTCTTTGTTTATGCTTCATTAGAAATCCAATTTAGATTTAAATGTGAAAGAGTAGGATAGATATAGGCAGAACGTTTAAGAAAGACGGAGACTGAAATTTCGGATTGCCATGCTTTTTTTAATCGATTTTCACAGATCTAGGCGGTAGGTAAATTTAAGTTTCATGGAATATTGATACGCAATTGTTCAATTAAGATTTTATCTAGCATATAATTAGAAAAAAGGTCAATCAAAAAGATTCATAATGGCTCTGACAAACCGTTTTAGATCAGGAAAATTTCATCAAATCAAGATTCACATCCCTTACTTTCTTGAAAGCTTTGCATATATCTATTATACTCTTTCGTACTCTTTCTTCTTCTTCTTTTGAACATCACACCAAATTAAATTGAATTCAATCCAATTTAGAGTCCGAAAGAGTTGGATAGACTTAGGCAAATCTTTCGAGAAGGAAAGGGATACGAATTTTGATTTCATGAAATTTTACCGATCTAAAAGGTGTGGCGAGGGCATAAAATTGAATATTCAACGTTAATAGCTATATCAGTGAACTTGTAAGCTTTTCTCGACTAATTGACCGAAATATTGATTGAATGCATAGATGAGGTCAACGAACAGTGGGAGTGGATGTTAAAAATGTCACTGGGAAGCCTTATCAATTCTCTCTCCTCGCATTTTCTCCTCGATTATTGACGCGAAAAAATGACTAGAGAAACACGATGAATAATTGAAACACCGGAGTGTCACCTTCAAAGTTAAACGCTCTCCGACTTTTATTTTTTTCTCTCTTCATTTTTCAACTCTTAATCGCTTTCATGTTATCATTCTTATCAAAGTGCTTTAATGACTCGCGAAAGCACGAAAGTCCAGAAAGTGACTAATAAAACCCCTTGAGACAATATTATTTAAAAGATGTTAAACACAAATATTTTACATGAAGAACTTGGGAAGAAAAAAAAACCCAGCTTTGATGGAAAGTTATTTTGCAACAAGCCACGGAAGAGTGATTTTTCCGCCTATTACTCAGTGGTCGAGACACCTAGAAGAAAAAGCAATGAAATTTTGCAAGACAGTTCTTTTACATTGACTGATTTTGTTGAAGAAATGCAATTTGACGCTACTTTCATCGTGTAATTGGAAGACAATAAATTGGAGGAGCGTGGGTGGATAAATAGACAAAAGAAGCTTTAGATTAGATAGAAGGAAAGAGTCTGTGAAATTGAGCAAAATACTCAAAATCCATTAGCTAATGAGGAGAGTTTGAGAAGTAACTGAAATGTAAGATAAAGTTCTTCTCTATTTAACTAAGTTTGATTTTAGATGAGAAGATAATGAATAGGAAATGAGAACTTAGAACTTTGTCAAACTCTTATTAAAATTAATTGTTCTGTTTGTCATTAAATAGTGTTTTTGCTAATCATGAAGAAGGAATGCTTATTATTCAATTAAGGGAAAGTTAAATTAACCAATCATTTTTCACAACTTTTCTTTAAGAAAAAAGCGTGAGCATTCCATAATAGTTTTTGTGCTTTTTATTAAATATAGTTCAAAATTTGCATATAAATGCAATTCCTGACGACAAAAAAAGGATTTTTACTTAACAGAGTTATTTTTTCGCCGTTCCACCACAATTTTCCACTTTGTTTCCATCTTTGTAACCACAATTTTCCACTCTGTTTTAAAACAATTTAAATTTTAAAACATATATTTTTTCATGAAATATTTAGAAAAATGGCACAAGAATGTAATGGATCCGGCACACCTTTTAGATCAGGAAAATTTCATGAAGTTGAAATTCGGATCCCATTCTTTCTCGCATGTTTTGCATATGTCTATCTCATTCTCTCGCACTCTTTTTCTTCTCTTAAACATCACTCCAAATTCAATTTAGCTCAATCGAATTTGGTATGTGAAAGAATGAGATATTCATATGCAAAATATGTGAGAAAGAAAGAGTTTCGAATTTCGACTTCATGAAATTTTCCTGATCTAAAAGGTGTGCCCGAGCCATAATATTCTAATTTCACCAAGGATTATTAAAAAAACTATCTTTATGGCACTGGGCACAGCTTTTATATCAAGAAAATTTCGTAAAATCGAAATTCATATCCTTCATATCCTTATCTTTCTACGATTGTTTGTATAAGTATCCTATTCTTTCGCACTTCGATGAAGAAGGTTTTGAACATCACACCAAATTTTATTTAGATCAATATAATTTTTAATGGGACAGGATGAGATGGACACGTATGTAATATGTTTGAAAGAGAGAGAAAAAGACGAGAACGTTATTTTACGAATTTTTCCTAAATTCGAAATTAGCATCCCTTTCTTTTTCAAATCCATTGTGCATGTCTATCTCATTCTCTTGCACTCTTCTTCTTCTATTTCTTCTAAACATCTAGCTCACTTGTTTTTGGAGTGCGAAAGAAAGAGATATATAGATTGGAGCATTACGGTAAAGTGATACAAGTTGGACCATGATACAAGTTGGACAATGGTACAAGTTGGACAGGGCTTTTTTTCTTAATAAATTTAGTGCTTCATTTTTATTTGTATATTTTTAATGCTTTAGTTTTTTAATTTGGTTCCTTGTGCTTAAAAAAAATTAGTACTGTATTTATCAAGAAAAAAATCCCTATCCAACTTGTACCGGCGAATTGTCCAACTTGTATCACTTTACCCTACTTCTCAATTCTGATATAAGGAAAATGAAATATTTAACTTAAAAATTTAGGGTTCAATTCAAGCTAAAGTTTTTCGAAAGCTTTCCCACTATTTGGCTTCCCAGGCTAGTTATCAACGATAATTTGGCGCTGGACGCATGGCATAAAGGGAAATGTACATTTTAAAAGCTCAAATGAGTAATATTCTGGAGAAATTTTCTAGAAATTCTAATGGCTCCGACAAACCTTTTAGATCAGGAAAATTTCATTAAATCAAGATTCACATCCCTTTCTTTCTTAAAAGTTTTGCATAAGTCTGTCCTACTCTTTTGCACTCTTCTTCTTCTTTTGAACATCACACCAAATTTAATTTAGTTCCGTCCAATTTTGAGACCGAAAGAAGGGAATAGACTTCTGCAAATCTTTCGATGAATATAGGGCTATGAATTTTGATTTTAAGAAATGATACTGAGCTGAAAGGTGTGTCGAAGGCAAAAAATTGAATTCGAGAGGATTTTTAAAGTTTGTATTAAAAAAAAAATGTTCCATATTTTTGTAAAATAAATTTTAATTTTTTGGAGGATAATGGATTAAAACTTCCATAGATGTCAATTAACTTGTAAAATTTCTAAATTAGAAACGTTGCTGAGTAATTTAGATAAATGAAGCGATGTGCAATTAAATTCTAATTTCTATACGAAAAAAATGGAAAATACGTAAGAAAAGGATTTATTATAAATCTCATAATGAATTAGTCCCTGACTGTATATATATGTTTCTAAATATATTAAAACAAGTTGAAACTCTTCTTTCTTCTCAACGAGAAAGTTAACAGGGGGCAGGGGGAGGGGTCATTAAAAAACAGAAGTCGATATCTCTTACCAATTAGGCTATAACTCTAGAATAGGCAAATAAAAAATGATTAAAATATGTGTACGGGCGGACAGCTTCACGCGCTCTTGGCTTTAAAAATTTACATTTTGAATAATAAATTGATTTGGAAATAGTGCTGTAATATTTTCAGATAGCCATAAAGATTAAATCCTCACAGAAAACATTTCGCCAGAAAACTATTCGTTCGTTTTCTTAAATAGTCTTGGACTAAAGTTGTACTATGTATTTATATAATTCAGTGGTGCTTATGAGATTAGCTTGGCAATCTTGTTCGCTCTTTTTAACCACTAAAAAGTTCGTAAAAGTTTGTACTTTTTGCACAACCATTGGTAGTAATTTCCCGTGACTTAACGAGCATTTCCTGTTCATTTACAAATATTTGTTTGTACATTTTTCTTTGCTTGGCATAACTTTACGAACAAATCACAAAATTTTACAAACATTTTTCTGTGTATACAAACAAATGCTTGTAAAAGAACAACAATACTCGTAAAGTGATCATGTTACGAACAATGTTCGTGAAAATAGTACAAACTTTTACGAACTTGTTTGACTGCTATACGATTTACGAACATTTTGTGAGTCCCCATTGGGAAGCTACAAATATTTACGAAAAATTTTATGAATATTTTTTTCTATGTACTTTGTTGCTGTGAAGATAGATGGTCTGCGAAAATACTCTGAAAAAAATATTTTGTTAAACGAACAAATTGATCTAGTTAAAATTTTGTCAAAAGGATGTTGTTCACCAATTTGACAAAATCTGTCGTCAAACTTTTAACAAATCCAGTTTGCTGCCGATTTGATAAAACTTTTCTATATTCTGTATGGAAGAACATCCTTATCACAAACTTTTCTTGTTAATTTGACTTTTTTTCAGAGTAGGGGGAAGCTTTGATGTTTCGCATATACGCTACCATCAAACACTTCGTATTTCTTCCGTATTCCTTTATGAATCTCACATATGGCTATATATTTTAATAGCTACTCTTAAATCCCACCTCTCCTGAAAAAATTGGGTGTCAAATTCTTTTTTCCTAGTTTTAGGAAACAAAAATTAAAAACAGGTGCAAAACTGTAATTTTAATGTGTAATATTTTGTACAATTTTGCACAATTTTTATCACTTTTTTTGGAAAACTACTATCACAGGATGTAGAGGGGTTATTAGGGTTTAAATTTGTATAAAAACCTCTTGGAATGAAGAAGGCCGTTTTTGTGGGTGGAAAAAAATTCGCAAACTTGACCCATATTCATCGATCGGATATTAAGAATTATTATGTATCGCATAGTGAATCTGGCAACACTATAATTTTAATGTTCTAACATAACCTCACTTGTGTGTTGCGGACGTCAAGATGCAACATAACCTTCAAATTTCCACATACATTTTGGGGTTGCCAAAGTGACATTTTCATGGAATTTGAAAATCAAAGAAAGAAAATGGATTCCTCAGTGTATAAAATTATGCCTTTTACAAATCTTCATAAAAGTAATATTAAAAGATATTATTCCTCACATAAACTATTTAATCAGATAGACTAGTGTTCCGTCTAAACAATGATGTGTAACTTTTAATGTCGGGTGCAAAATTTACGGTGAAAATGGGACGTTTTTGAGTGATGTAAATTATATGCGAAAATAGAAACTTGATTGAACTATCGGACAAATCGCCATTAAATTTTCATTTTCTTCTAGAGAAAAATGTGAGGATTTCCCAGGATTTTGTGAGATAGGATTTTGAACCTAGTAAGTAAGAGGTTTTTTTGGCATAGTTGGTGAATTGATACGGTTCGTGTTGTAGTCAGAAAAAATTACTTAACTTGGACATCATTTTTGTATGCGAAACATCAAAGCCTCCCCCTAGATAGAATAGAACTAACAATTTAATTGCAATTGCTTCAAATTTATTATTTACTATTTTTTTTTAAATGCAAGTGTTTTGCGTTTAGTAAAGGGAAGGATTTAAATTATTCATATGAGAATATGAGAAAATTATGGATTTTTATTTTATTGATTGAGTCTTTTTCTACGAAGTGGCATAATAGATTTTTGTAAGACAAGTAATACATTGAAATCTTTACTAACTTGCTAATTCTTAAAATCGAATGTGTTACTCATTTCTATTAACTTGCTCGCTTAGAGGCCAGTATTTGTTCAAATAAAAGCATTTAGGCAAGTTTATAGAGCAAACAAAGCACATTAAAAAATGAATGACAGAAACTACGCGCGTTAAGAGATAAATCTCAAATGTAAGTGAGTCATTTGAATGTTTAGGATAAGAATACTTTTGTATAAATGATTTCAACATTTATTTTTTGATTTTTGAGGTCACCATAATCATTTGGGGGGAAAATTCTTTTCTCAGTTAACAATCTCTAAAAGTTATCTAAGTATCTTGCTGAATTATGGTGCTAATGTGTTTTTGCCTATTTTTTTTGGGGTTGTAGAACAAGCAACAGATTCGAGTCTTGCATCGGAAAATTGGGCTCTGAATATGGAAATTTGCGATATGATCAATGAATCGAGTGATGCAGCTCGAGATGCCATGAAAGCCATCAGGAAGCGCCTGCAGCAGAATGCTGGCAAAAATTATACAGTGATCATGTACACATTGACAGTCTTGGAGACTTGTGTTAAAAATTGCGGGAAGGCTTTTCATGTGCTAGTAGCCAATAAGGAATTTATTCAGGAACTGGTTAAGCTCATTGGACCCAAGAATGATCCACCGGCTGTGGTGCAGGAGAAAGTGCTCAATCTCATTCAGATCTGGGCTGAGACATTCCGCACTCAGCCAGATCTCAATGGGGTGGTGCAGGTGTATCAGGAACTGAAGAATAAAGGCATTGAATTCCCAATGACAGATATGGATGCCATGGCACCAATTTACACGCCACATAGGGTGAGTTTTAATTTGCATTTTAACTATATTTATTTATGACTCTCAGTTACTTTTATGTAAATGTTTTACTGGGAAATTATCAAATATTTATGTTCTATCGAAAGGAAATAGCAAAATGGGATTTTTTTGGGTTAGGGATACCTAAAGGGAAATTTAAAAAAAATGATATTTTTGTATGCTCTTTATTTCTATTTTATAAAATATATAAGTCATCTAATTTTAATATCCAAAATAAAAAAATAACTAATAGATAAAAATCCAATCCTTGTGAATGATTACAAACTATAAGGATGTTCAAATGTGATGCGATTCTTTACCCCCAAAACCGGACTGAATTTAATTTTCACGCATTCCGAGTAGCAAACACTCCGAGATTACCTGCAAAGAATCTCAACTACCATAAGCTTATCTGGGCTCATCACTGGTCATTTTCCATTCTAAATAGTTTAAGTACAGAAAGCCAAGAAAAGAAAAAGAAAGTTCATTAAAATCGGTTAATAAAAATTAAGGATACAGTCCTTACAGGAGCGGTAGGTAGAAACCCATCGTTAGAAAGGTCTCTGATCTCAAATACGATTTACTAAAAAAAATAATTGAAATCGATTCATAAACACTGAAAGTACGATTCGGTCAAGACATTTTCTATTATAACTCTTTCGCGTCACACTTTTATTCAGCAAGTGATCAAATATAATAGTTCTGAGAGGAAAAAAAATTTCCATTGCGTGAAAACTCGGAAAAACCCCGGGTCATATATGACCCTATTGTCCTCAAGGAAAGTGTACGTACATACCATTTTCAAAATCTATATCACGGGCTTTTTAAGAGTTTTTTTTTTTGCTTGAAGTTATTAATTTGGCCAAAACCATGGCAAACTGGATTGTCTTGATGAACACTGTACTCCTGGTGTTCAAGGAATCTTTCTGGAAATCCCTTGACCAGTCACTGTCACAATATTTTGAGTGGTATTTGGCAAAAATAAACTTACCCACATATTTATTCACACACAAAACAATTGCACAATATCTGACGCTTGCAGAATACTCTAAAATATTGCAAAATATGTTATAATTCATCAGATATAAGATGAAATTTGCAGGAGCAAGGTATTTTCCTTCTGGATTTCACAAAGAAAAACAATGTCCCAACTGTCCCAACTGCATTGTTGACATGAAAACACTTTCATAAACTTTTACCCTTGCCGACAATAGGGTCATATATGACTCGGAAAATTCTACGCGCTTTTCTGGAAAATTGAAAGTAGTTTATTATATCAAAATATGCAATATACAATCTTTGGATATTCTATTTTGTGTTTCTAAAGAACTTTTTGCTGAAAAAAAATGAATATAAAGAATTTTGAAAGAAAAGTCATTTCATAAATTTCAAAATTCGTGACTTTTTATCTCAAATATTTTCTTTTCCTGAATATCTAGAGTCTGGAGTCTTGAGAAAATTAGTCAAGAATCTTACATCCTTCTATTATGATGTCGTGCACAAACCGATAGATTTCAATTATTATAAATAGTCAAAAAAATTATTTTTTCCCCGGGTCATATATGACCCTAATGACGCGAAAGAGTTAAGATCTGAAAAAAGGGGTGATCAGCCATTGAACATCTAACCTATCTTTTCTTTCTTTACCTGAGCGTTCAAAGGTGCTCTCTTAAATCTCCCTTAATTCCTGCTCACTTTTTTTATCCTAATTGCCCTATAAATAGAGATCTCTTAAACTTCTATTACAATATTTCTTGGATTTTCTACTAACAGGTAATTACTTTCATCAACTTTTCAAAGATCAATCCTACTCGTGTTCGTCCTTCAGAAATCTTTGTCTCTATTTTCTATCCTATAAATAAATTCCTCTTGTGACATATAATCTAGTTTTCTTCTAATTTTACTTACAAAATCTTTCAATTTCTGCAATCAATCTCTTAGCGTCCTTTGCAGCAGAATTCCCTCTAAAAACTGACACCTCTACGCTTCTTTTCTATCTGGCAACTCTTAACCATAAAAGCAACTCTAATCTATAAAGGCTGACCCCCATAATTATTTAAATTCAAATTTAGAATCTGCAATACAACCGAATGGGTTGTCTTTGGATTTGTTGGAGAGGTCTTCGAATTTTTGGTAAATTTCAACCGGTTCCAATCGGTTATGAACCGGTAATGAACCGATAACTCATTTTTATCCGAAATTCAAACTTGTTTGTTATACGACTATTTTGGGTGATCTTTTGAGTGATTTATAAATTAGTTCATATCAGTTATGATCCGGTAAATTATAAAGAAATTATTCAGTGAAAAACTTTGCGAAATCCTTGAAATTGTGAACACTAAGCTTTTCTTTCGTGAATTAGACCAATAAAGATCTTTAAGTTAATTTATGCTAAGCTACTTTTGGGGTAATAGCATTTAAATAATGTCACGAATTCGGCCATTTTGCAAAGCATGAAACACTTTACCATCCCTTTTGTTGTCTTAAAATTGAATGGTGATTCTACAAAGATCAAATTTGTGCAAAAAATCTATTAGACAAAATTTTACCTGCAAATCCTTTGCTGGTTGATTTGTTACAGCTTGAGATCATTCTTTCCCTTGGAATTAATATACTTTCCGGGTACCGCGAATACATAGGCTTAAATATTCAGAATATATGTATTGCATTAAATTAAGAATATATCTTACAGAAAAACAAAAAATTTACATTACCTTTGGAACATTAAAAAAAGAAGATAGTGCAGTGCTTGTAAATGCAATTTTTTCATGTACAATTGTCTGACTTATCGCGATTTTGTTGTCGAAGAAAATAGCACATGTCCTGTTCTTAAATGTTTTAATTTTTTGATGAGAAATTGTTAATTTTTGAGAAAATTATAAATTTTTGTGAAAATGGTAATTTTGAGAAATAGTTACATATTGATAAAGATACCCTGAATGCAAAAGAAAATGAAAATGTGTTTTCTGTGACTACCAGACCATTTCAATGTATTATTAAAAAAATTAAAAAAAAGTTTAAATTTAAATGACATACACGAGGTGATGAATAAAAGTGATAAGGATGTCTTTTGTTGGGTATAAAAAGGCGATTCCTTGGAAAGTTCTTCATCAGTTTGCCTTCAGTGAGTGAATAGAAAACTGTCTATTTTCTTTTAAACATGAAGTTTTACGGAATTATTCTTCTGGTTGGTATTCTCTGTGCTTTTGACTGTGCAAATGCCAAGGTAAGTTATTTTTGATTAAAGAATATTTTCAGAGGATTTCTATTTTTTGTTGTGGATATTTCTGTTGGACTGTTCACTCTGTAGGCTCAAGGACCAGATCAACGTGTTTACCATGGAGACTACAATGCAGTAAATGATGTAGACAGAAAAACTTATCCTGCCCTTGTAGTTGTTACTGATGGAGCAAGTGTACTTTCTAATTGTACTTCTAATATCATCTCACTGAATTATGTTCTTACCCACTTGAGTTGCCTTGATTTTGAGGAAACTGCTACCTTGGTGAGAACAGTCTCATCAATTGGATTTACTGGTCAATACCATGAAACTACTATACTAAATGTTGTACAAATTAGCGATTGTATCGCTCTTGGGGAACTAGCGAACCCTTTTCCTGCTACTGCAGGAGAATTTACACCGGTTGCTCTTCCACCTGCTGACTTGGCATTAGATGAGGACTGTGGAGTAGTAGATTTTACGCTTGCTGGATACAGAGATGCAGACTCAAATGATGATGCTACTGTTTCAAGTACTGTAGCATTCTTGGGAGACTTCCGAAAGATATGTCGATCTTCGTGCCGTCCCTTCTATTCTGTCCTATCACCAACGGATGTTTTTTGTGCACAAGGTCAGGGAGATTATGCAGCTTGTGGTGCTGATCTAGGTGCTGGTTTGGTATATCAAGATACTAGTGTCACTCCTGCCCAAGATAAAATTTATGGAATACTATCAGAAAATCTGGGTTGCGGAAACAATATTGCTGTTTATTGTTTCGTTCCTAGATATGTTGAAGCTATTGAAGGTGTCATCGGTGCCTAACACTGAAGTCAAATTGTCAAAAACTGCACACTTATGACGACATATGCAATGAAAATTATCTAGGAAAAAATTATATAATATTGTACCAATGGTGATGGGTTATATGGCAATCAAATAAAGCATGCATGTTAAATGTTTTTTTTTTACTTTGATAATTTTTAAGGTCAGTACGAAACTAAAATCCTTACTCCGGTAAAGGGTATATTTAGGTGAGATTCTAAACTAAACTTACTGCAATCCGTAAAAAAATCTCAAGTCCTCTGATCGCTTCCAAACTGTTCAAAGATGAACATGGATACACAACATTCAAATATTTTAAGAAATTGTTCAATGTTTATTAAAGCCCACTTCAAGCACATGTTAATGGTGTAGGGACTTTATCATCAAAATTTACAGCGAATCCCGATACATCCTGTGAGGGAACTATCATCAAACAAGTCCTTTAGACTAAAAAGGCAGAAAATCTTCATCTTCCTTCTCAGAATGTTGATAGGATCCGTTAAAAGACTGAACTATTAGAATAGAATATTGAGTATTGTTGAGTGATTACAATGCCCAAGGATGGGGCATGTTATTTCCCTTACTATAAGGACCAAAGGAACTGGACTAGACTCAATATATTTTCTATATCCTTAACTAATAGGACAATAGAGTCTCGTTCATTAAGGACCCATAGTTTCCTTAATATATCAAAATCACTTTGTGCAATTTGCTCTTAAAAACCTCTAAAGTTATCGATATTTGACTTGAAATTTCAAGGACTTCTAGAATGAATCCTGGAATAAAATTTGTATTAGAGTATTTCTGGGTCTCTTAATTCCAAGGATTCATACATAGAATCCAAATCATCTTTACAATTTAGCTAATATAAATGAAAAAAAGTTATGATGTTTTCCAAATCATAAGAGCAAAATTGTACATTTTTAAGGCTAAATTTAACACATTTACAAAGGTAAATTCGAACTTTGACCTATGGCAAACTATTTTTGAACTATTCAAAAAGATGTTTGCTAAATCAAAATTATAAAAAAATCAATAGTTTAAGAACTATTGAAGATTAAAAATATCTTAATTTCACATCAGTAATTGGGTCACCCGGCAATGGTGAAAAGCGACACCGGGAAGTGCAAACAAAGCATGCAATCAGTCAGCAAAAATTTAGTAAATAAGAAAATTATGTCATTAAAATTGCATATTTAGGTTTGGGTCATATTTGATATTGAATGCTTGAAGTGGGATATCAAATTTTGTATAAAAGCTTTAAAATTTTTCCTAATAAATTAGACTAAAGCCAGCAATCAACAAGGTGTTTCACTACCGGCAGCAGAGTACAGCGGCATTACTCTTAGAAAGAGCAAGTGCCTTAATGACTTTGCCAGGGCTTTTCTCTCACCATCCAGGGTCTTTCTGATCATCGGCACTTGCGTGCCTAAATAATCAACAGCCCAGCTCCAATTGCCTCCAGTGGCAATTCAGAATCGGCTTTCAGTGAGATTCCTAGTGAATTTTCTGCTGATATCCTGCATTGAGGCTCCCCCTAGCCTACACAGTAAAAAATAAGTACCACTATAATAGTAGGTAATTTTTGACATCTCTATTATAGTGGTAATTTTGGGAAAAGTGTAATTTTTAAAACGTGTAATCTTCAGCGTGTAATGTTTTTTTTTGCGTGTAATATCCAGCGTGTAATGTTTTTCCGTGTAATTTTCAGAATGTAATTTTCAAAAATGTGTAAAAAGGAGCGTGTAAAATTAAAAAACGTGTAATTTCTAGCGTGTAATTTTATTTTTCCTAAAAAAAATCTTTTCACAATTTTTCGCTCTTCGTTTATTGGTTATCCATGTCCAGCATCAAAAGCCTCGTTTATGTGGAAGGATTTCTTTTTTGAGGATGCAATTTTGGTGATCTGTAAATTAGAAAAAAACAATCAGTTTTTAGACGGAAAATAGAAATTTAAGATTCGCAGGTCCAGGAGCGACATAGACGCAATTGTGGAAAGATTAAGAAGATGATAAGAAAAAAAACTAACCTTAGGGGGCTGCTTGCTTCCTTCGTCAGATATTCCTCCATGCACATCTTCCTAATTGCTGCATTCCAGCTTCTATTCGTTCTATCAGCAGTCTTTCATTTCGTCTGGTTGTCCATCTCCGTGATCCAGTTCCCTATGTACATATAAAATAAGCTTAATTAAATGAAAGTCACCCACAGAAGTAAATGCCCTATAAACAGGGTACTAAGGGATATCGTTCCCGGAACTACACAATCGTAATCGTAGAAGTTAAATAGCGGAAAAAATACGCTTCAAACTTTCACTGGAACTTGGGAGGATCAATGAGTGATGGATTTTAGACTCACTAAGAGCACAGGAGGGCCCCACGGGGTAGAAACACTGAGGGAAATCGTCTATTCCGGGAATAGAATGTGGAATTGTGACAAGTTGCAACATGTTCAATACCCGTTGAAATATATGCAGATTTTCACACTGTATTTCTTAAAGATTGGACTGACGGACTGATGATCACAAGGGATGGTTATTGTGGGGGCCACCACTGGCAGAAAACTGCCCTTTGGACCAGAAATCCGAGGCAAAATATGTACAAATAGAATGCAACTGAAAGTGACGCCACGTAAATTTCAACACTGGATTTTTTCCACAATCACTCACATAAAACTTTGAAAATTCACACTAGCAGGAGTACTCCACTTTTTTCTTGAGGGATTTGTTCTTTTTTGCAAAATTAGAAGCTATAAAACTCAAAAAACTAAAGAAAATACTCACCGAGGTGGATGCTTCCAGCAGCTGTCAAACTATAATGGCGATTTTACACGTTTTTGAGTACATGCACCAAATTTTACACGTTGTTGAATATTTACCACTTTTTAAGTGACACTATTCCACTTGAATAGTGGTAAAAATTACATGTTTGAATTACACGCTGAAAATTTTTACACAAATTATTTTTTACACAAAGTTTACCATTTTAATAGTGGTAAAAATCAAAATTTACAATTTTTTTAGTGGTAATTTGGAAATTACATGTTATTTTTTTTTACACGATTTTTTACTGTGTAGTTTCTGCCCTTCCCCAGAGAGGCAACTCATTGTTGCCTATAACAGGTGGCATTTCTGCCTTGATACCTGAGGCCTTTGGCCAACCATTAGAGGCTGTCGAAGGACGCCGGGGACAACTCAACCAGGATCCGCAGACTAGGAAGCTCCTGGAGCCACTCGAAGAGCAGGGAATTATTTTGAGCTATTCGGAATAATTTCCTCCTCTAGCCTGAGCTCTGCTCAAGGCGGAGCTTGGACACAAACACTCAGCCTCTAAGACATGGATCGGTTTCAAATTTTAGTTAGCTGAGCTTTTTTCAATAAAAAATTGGTGCCAAAACCGAACTAGTGATTTAAATGCTATTAGCTCAAAAGTACTTTCACACCATTTACTGTTTACCGATTCCAAAATTTTGTTGAGTTGCTCCTGAGTGCAAGATTTGTTCTTATTCCTGGTCTTTTCTCTTTTCCCATTTAAAACAATAAGAAAATCTCTCCAAAAAAATTATATATATTTCCGGAGTTTCCTATTGAAGCATTTGCAGACACTTAAGAAAAATCCTTTTTGTTCACGAAATAGGTAAATATTTCATTTGAAAACTTCACGTACAGTTAACAATAAAGATTAGCACTTAATTTAACTAAAATTAGCCAGAAATATGACATAAATGTTAAACAAAACGAATAAACAACAGTCACTTTATTGTGTTTTTCAATAGAAAACATGGTCGATCTATGAAAAATTCAATGGTGAAAAGATACACTTTTAATTTTTCTGAGAACTTGACAAATTAAAATTTGTGAATATGAATGGATTTTCGCTTTATTTGGAGCTAAATTATGTAAATAATGAAACTGAGGTATAGAAAATATATAAATATAGTAATTTAGTACTGTATTTATCATGAAAACAGTGACGTTTCCATTTGGAGTAGCGAAAAAATTCCATTTGAAGCAGGTTTTGAATTAGCTTAATTTACCCTACTTGAGAGTTACATTAAATTAAAGCTATTTAGAACAAAATTGGAACGATTTTGTAAGTGAATTTTTGTTAATTTTAGAGTGTTCCCGATGGGGTAACAACTGCTGCAACTGTTACAAATTCTCCGCAACATACAACTGTTGCTGTTCCGACCACAGGAACCATGGTAAAGTTATAAGAATCATGTGATAATCTCATAGAAATATGAGCTAATTCGCATGGTCTGTTTTTCTTTTTTTTTTGTTGATGTGACCACAGATGACGACTCCTATGTCTCTGTCAGCCGACCAGGTGGCTAAACTCCAGTCAGAACTGGATATTGTGACAGTGAATATGTCGATTTTGGGTGAAATGTTGAGTGAACTGAAGCCTGGGCAAGAGGATCCGTCTGATCATAAATTGCTGACAGATCTGGCTCACACGTGCCGAGAGATGCAGGGGCGGATTGTTGAGTTGATCGGCAAGGTGAATCACGATGAGATCACCGCTGAGTTGCTGCGCATCAATGATGAGCTCAACAATCTTTTCCTGCGGTATTCGCGTTTTGAGAAGAATCGCGATTCAAAGGCGGCTGTGACGCCGTCAGCCATTCTGGGTGCGGCCATGGGAGTGCCTCCGGCAGAGGAGGGAGCTGCTGCGGCGGCCAAGGATTCACTCATTGATCTGAGTGATGAGGCTGCAGGAGGACTTTCGCAGCAGTTCTCAGGGATGGGAATGGGTGAGACAAAAGTGTCACAGATTAGCAGTGTACAGGCACAATCGGGATCTGTGGCACAGCAGAAGGATGTGGATGAATTTGATATGCTGGCACAGTCAAGGAATGTCAGTGAACAGGTTAAGGGAACGCCCCAGAAGGATGTTGTGAGCTTGAAAGGACCACAAGAATTGGTAAGTCAACCATTTCTATAACTGTTTTATTATTCCCAAAGTTTTTTTGTCAGTGTGAAATATTTTTTTTATTTTTTAAATTTTCTAATGCTTGTTTTAATAATTAAAAAAAAAAACTCCTAAGGTTTTACTTTAAAATTCAATTATGAGAAAAATATTTTATTTACTTATTTTTTATATTTATGAATATTTTTTTTACTTTAAAATTACTGACACACTTCCTGTATTATGTTTCTTTTCATTTTTCGATGTCTCTCTACTTTTTACGTTCTTTTGGTTGATTTTAGAATGTGAAAGAGGTAAGAAGTAAATGATGTTATGTACAAAAAAACCTACCCCAATATCCAATTCACAGGAAACAAAATGATCAATTTCATTTTAAATAAGAAAATGATCGTCAACCAATAGGAATTGGCCATTTTCAAAATGGCCGAAACTGCACGGCTTCCTATTGGTTGATTCGTTTTTCCTTTCAAAAGTGGCTCTGATATTTTTGTTAAATGTGAATTTAAAAAAAAAATCTATCTTTTTCATCTCAAATATGATCATAAGACACTTTCTGTTTTGTCCAATCTTCAATAAATCACTGCAAAATCACATTCTACAAAAACCACAACATTTTTTCCACAGACTATTGCGGGATTTCATAAAAGTGTGTCTTATTTTAGGTTCTTTCTTTTTTTATCCTACCTAAATGTACATTTTATGTGCTTTTGTACTTCTTCTATTCCATAGAATTTTTAGCAAGAAAAACACTGCAACACAATTTATTTGTTAACTATTCAAAGATTTATTTTTTATTGAGATTGACAGTGACTATGAACATTTTTACACACACTGGCTCTCGATGTTTCTGTAGTTTTTGGCAAATTTTCTGTTTTACAGCCTTTTTTTGCAAAGAAATATTATTATTTCACTGTTGTGTGTCCCCCACAGAATGCCAGAGAATCAGAATTTGACGAAATGGCAGCATGGTTAGAACACAATGTAAGTCTATTGAACATTTTTGCATACTCAAAAAGGAGGATTTCGTGTGATTTTTTAAAAATTGTTTTTTTGCTGTTGAAAAATTATTTGAGGGACTAAAACATCTTCGCAAACGAGATTTTTTTTTGAAAACCTTTATTATAATTCTTATATAAAGATCTTAGAAAATTTCTAAGGACGTGAAGGGGATTCGAACCCAGGGCATATGTACATACAGACTTATAGAGCTCTAGCAAATTAACTTATTACAAGTTCCGTTTGTAATTAGATTACTTACGATTATAATGTTAGAGAAAATGACGTCGTGGCATTTACCTTTTTTTCTGTCAATCTGTCATAGGGCTAGAAGTAAAAGGGTATTAGATAGTGTCTTCAAGTCTTCGGTGACCCTCTCATAATTTAAGATATCCTGTACATTCAATTCAATTAGAGTTAGAAATTTAACCATTTCCGTTGAAAAATAAGCCCTTCAGAATGGTTAAACATTGACTTTTGAAAATTCAATATGGCGATTTTTTTAAATTATAGGTATATTGACAATATGTTCATCTAGCCAGACAGACTATTCCAGGCCTGAGCTAAAAGAAAAGCCGAATTGAATTTGGTGGTGTCTGTTGGCATTCTTCGAAATGCCGCGAAAATTCACGTAGAGAAAATGAGAGGTTTTTAATGTGAAAATTGTTTAATTCCTTAGAGTTAAGTCATTTTCACAAGAAAATCCTATTAATAATTTAGTTGAATACAGTTATTTGGATTAATTGTGGATAATTGTCGATATTACAACAAAAACATTGGGATGAAATTTTGAGCTGGAAGACTCATATTCTTTTGAGCTGTCCCAAAATTCTGGATAGGTTTGAGAAAAATCCTTTTGTACAACACTATTTTGGTTAATAAGGAATGCAAAAGTATATATTACAAGAAGGGACACGACCTGCTAATAAGAATAAAATAGAGAAGAAAATATTTTGTCGCATTTCAGAGATTTTTTGCAGTTGAATTGCGCGCGATTTAAGAACTTTCCATTTGAAGTGATATTTGAAATCAATTTCTTTGTTTTTTCTGCAAGATTGAAGTAAAAGGGTGTGTAGTGAACAGCTATCCGTCTTCCGACAAAGACATCAAGAAGACAATTTTTTTCTATGAGTTTTTATTTTTGTTATGTCTTTTTGGCGCAAAAATATTTATCATGGTAACGTGAATGAGCACAATTAGTGTTACCAATATGGCTATCTGTAATTTTCATTAAAATTATTTCCGATATTACACGACTTAACGAGCACAGGTCTGGACTATTCCTAAAAGAAATTCAGACCGATAAAATCCAGCTAGTCGGTCTGGGCTATTAGGTATTTGAAAATATATAGAACAATTATTTGTTTATAATCCGAATATTTTATGTTTTCGAAAATCATGCATGTTGAAACTGCCCCATTCTGGGACAGTATATGCTAATTTGATCTTCTAATTTTCAAAATCTTAGTTCAATGCCCTCTCAAATCGTTTTTTTGGGTTTATTTGACAGATCTGTAATTTTAAAAAAAATAGGATGGTTATGTATACACCGACATAAACAAGGAATTAGTAATGAGTAGCTCTGTTCAGTAATAAGCCTTCGAAGAGTCAAAACCACTCCAAAGCCAAACCAAACCTATTCAAAAACACCGAAAGCATAAAGTGCAATAAGTTCCCATATTCGTCGCTTTATCGTTGATTGTTCTACCGGTTCTACCATTTCGAATTTTGGTATTCTTGACACTTCAGTCATCAACAATGTTAACGTTAGTGTGTAAACGTTTGCTGCGAAAGTTTTTTGTGTAGTTTTGTGGAATTTCAGAGTGGTAGAACGTTTGAATTGCAATTTCAATTTTAGGTAAGTTCTCTCTGATATACCTTCGAATCGGTATAGAAAAAATCTGAACCGGAGAGAGCTCTCAAATCGGGAAGGTTATTACTGAACAAAAGGAGTATGTGCATTACGTGAGTTGTTCGAACTCTGAATTGATTTGACTGGAATTCTAAATTTCACTCTAAAATCGAACGAATTTTGATTCGAAATTTCCCTTCCGAAATAAAACGATCTCACTGTTTTTTCGAGCATCTAAGTTCTTAAAAAATCGACGATTTTTTTTTATAATTGAAAAATATTAAGTACTATCAGTGCGTTTTCTCAAGAATTTTCACGGTTTTTACCAAGGATATCTTCAAAAATTTCGTTTGCTGCATAGAGTTGTTAATTGAGTTAATTGACGAATTGCATTTTTGTTTTACTAGATTCGGTTTCTTCCTTGTGAAATTGTAAAATTTGTTATCTGAATATTGAAAATGAAATTTTTCATAGACTCTAGCTGTCTAAAGTCATTTAAATAAAAATTAAATAAATATTATTTTGCTTATAAAGTAACTCACGACATCTCTTTAAATTCATGTTAACATTAATATAAAACGCTGCGGTAAGACTAATTTCATAGAGAGGATGAGATTCCCATCTCTTCTTTACCACTTGTTCTTTATCAACCATTTTATTATTTACTTTATATTCTTTTAATTTCTATTTGATTACTTGCGATGCCATATAACAACTCCGAAACGTTTCGAAATAAAATAAAAAGCCTGCCAGATTTTCTGTCTAAGTCGAGAAAAAATTAGAGTATTATAGCAGCTAACTGAGAGAGATTTTATTAATCAGAAACCACAAGGGGAGATTACCCAAGACTCACTGGTGCTATAGCACAAAATAGGGTGCATTTTTATGCGCTCGTAGAAGTAGGCTGTATCTAGGGGGAGATTCGGATTCCAAAGCTCAATTTCGAAATAAAGGTTCCTCACTGAGCTTTATTCCTGTGTATCAGCGTATAAAATTCCCTCTCCGAAAGCTGTGTGTTCGAATATTTTTACAGTCCAGTAGGGGAATTCTGTAAATTTAGTAGCAATGTTACACGTGATTTCGAAACCTGGCAATGCCAATTAAGCTTTTTCTCATATCACAAGAGTTCTAAAATGCAATTAATTGATGTTTAATAAAATCTCTATTTAATTATATTATGCAAATATAGTCCATCTTGGTTGATTTACTAATATTCATTGTTATTTGAATTGTTAGAAATCTCAAATATGTAACTTCTGACAATGATACGTGAATTGAAATAGGAATGTCACCGCTACAGAATCACATTTTCGAAAAAGCTTACCTAAGATTCGAACACAATTTGTCATGGCATTATACTAGAGAGTTACAGAATTCCCCTTCGTGTATTTTAATTCAGCTTTTTAGAAAATTCGAAATTCTACGTTTAGCATACTCACGTTGAGAAATTTTTAATCGAAAGAATTTCTGTTTCCTTTCAATTTAAAGATTTTGAACAAGTTTTTTTTAGGATTAACTGGGTTAAAAGCAATGAGGCTATTTACACCGCCGCATTAGATTAGGATTGAACTGTTTTAAAACCGGATTTAGGATAATTAAGTCTTAATCTAAGGCTGCAATCTAAACGATATCATTGAGGTCATTTAGTAGACTGTCGTATTAGATTCTGACTGAATTGTTCCAAAAACCGATTTTGGGACAATGCAATCTCAATCCAATGCGACGGTGTAAATGGCCTCAATGATAACCCAGGTGCACTGCAATAACAACAAAAATGACTTTTTTGTATTAAAAATATATTTGTTTAAAATACAATCTAGATCTACGAAATCCTTCTATTTGTGTGTACATGTTCTTGTCTATACACAAAATTTTAACACATTGGCCATGTTTTAAACTAATTATTTGCTGTTTGTGTGAACATTGAGTTTTCGTTGTAATTTTGTGATTTTGTCCAAAAAGAAAATTTGTTTTGTTTCTCGCGGGAAATTTACGGGAAAATCGATGGTAATGCATGATGAAATTTTTTAGCCCACCTCGGACAGTAAGCCTAGAATGACGAGTAAGGAGTTTGATCGTTTTTTGGCGGAACGAGTAGCCGCTGCCGAGAATTTGCCCAGCATTCCTAGCCAGACGGGTTCCATTGGAACCGCGGCTGCCGCGACAAATGGTTCAGCCGCCTCGGCGACTCCCACGACAGCCCCGCGACACAATAAATCCCGCAAAGATGAAGACGGTTTAATTGCACTTTGAGGTGAATAAGTGAGGGTACTTTTTTTTGTTGAGAGATGGATGGAGGAACAGAGTGAAAGACAAAGTGCTTGAACTATTGTTTTTTTTTTTGTATAGAAGACAAAAGTAATTTTAAAGGAACTTTTTTTTCCAATAGACTTCACAGGATATTCTATCGTCGTAAAAAGAAACTGAACCACTGGCACTGATGCAATTTAGTAAAATTCCAGATTATTTTTCATGTCCATTTATAAAAGCAAATAACAAGAAAGAATTGTTTTAATCACACTCTAAAAAAAGAACAGTAATGAGAGAAATTTTTAGAAAAGAAAAGAGAAAGAAAAATACAATAAATAACCAAAGATTTACAATATATTGAATGATAAATTGATGGTGAAAAAAAAATGGGGAAAACTAATTTTTGTTGTTGTTATTGCATAAAGAATAATTTTATATTGAACGTAAAGGAAGAGTCCTTAAAGCATTTCTTTCTCACGAAAGTCGTGTGAAGCCTTTCCAAAAATAAAGGCATTTTTTTTATATAATTTAAAAGTAATACAAAATGATTGATAGAAAATCTTAAAATTGATCATCACATTTTAAAATTAAAATATTCCTAAATTTTAACAAAAATAATAATTTGGAGATATTAACTTTTAGAGATTTTTTATAATACTTTTACTGAGAAAGACTATTTCAGAAATAAAATATTGCTGTATTATTTTATACTGGGAAAGAAAAAAAAACATTGTAAATTAAAAAAAAATATCGTTGAAATGTATTGTGGAAAAAAAATTAAGGTATAGAAACTTAAGTCGCATGAGAAAAGATTTAAGGGGGAAAAGTAAATTGAAAAGGTACGAAAGAAAAAAAGTATTTATTACTAATTAAAAAAAAATATAATTCATAAACTTATGAATGTATAATCCAGAGATAAAAAAAAACTAAAAATTGTATTATATCTGTATGATTATTTATATTGTGCACGAAAATAATAAAAAAAGAATATTAAAAATAGATTTTTTCTCATAGAATTCTTTTTTATTAATAATAACATTGTAGAGCGACAAATGTTTTGTATTTTTTTCCTTTTCATTAGCCATATACATAGTTTTTTTTTATTTTTCACAATATTCTTTTATAATATTTTTTCCATTATTGCAGAACAGCTTATTTTTTTCACCTCTTCGTTCTATGATTGTAAATATACATGTACAATATATCATTATGATGATTTCTACTTATTTAATGCTACTTTTTTTCTTTTAGTATTTTTTTCTCATTCTTTGAATTTTCTTGGTTTTTGAAATATGCAATGAATTGATAAAATTTATTAATTTTATTCTTCGTTATTTTTTTATCCTTTCTTGGTTGCCTTTTTGAGGAATAAATCCTTCAATTGTGTGATAATTTGAATGGTGAACTTTTAGAAGGGATTACTTTTAAAGACGTGGTAAGTTCTTAGATTTTAGGAGTTAACCTCTCTTTAAATTGTGCATTTCGACCGCTCAGAATAAGAAACGAACAACTCGCAGTAGGCAAATTTTACAGGGGAGCGATTTGAAGCTGAGATTTTAAATGCAGAGTATAGGATTTTTTAAAATTTGAAAACTCTATAACTTTTAAAATAATTATCTTTCAAGTATAATATTCATAGGGAAGGTAGAGGGTATAAAGAAGTATCCAAAAGCGAATATAACGAATTTTGTAAAAAAATCGAGTTATTCGACTCATATTCTGAGTGGTCGATTTATACTTTTTCATACATCTGTATCCGGTCTAGAGACAACGCGGATTGAGATATTGAATCCCAGTTTGTGTCGACCCCCCTCCCAAATAGTCTTTATTCCTAGAGAAAAGTTTTCTTGTTACTATCATTTTGTTATACCCCCCCCCCCCCCTACGTAGACAATGTTTCTGATACAATCTTCTAAAGTTAACTAAAGCAAACAGAAAAAATGTATAAAACTACCTTAATTTCGGATAAAAGATTACGAAATTACCCCTATTACCGAGATATGTTTTCCATTCATCGAATACAACGATAATCATAGTAATCTTTCACACTGGAAAAAGTACTACAATTATCTTGTATAATGGAACCAATGGAAGTAACAGGGTTTTCATAGTAATTATTTCCAAGATTCTCGTCGTAGAAAGATCATTTTCCAGCCGAAACTCGAATTTTATTACCATTTACCGTTTTGTGAAGTCAATTTATTCACAGCGGAAGTTTGATTCTCCAGTAGGACCTTTCTTGAATATGTAATAGGTAAAACGGAGTAGTATTTGCACCCAAAATCGTCGGTATTCGAAGAATTCAAACGTAGTTTTGAATTTTTAAACTAAATTTCCATACATAGTAGGGAACATGAAAACAAGGAGTTGTTAAAAGCATTAATCAGTGATTGTTCTAGGAATTATTATGAAATATTCTTTTACGATTTGATTATCCTCACAGCAAATCAAAAACGGATACATTATGACACTCGAGTCCCTCAAGACACTTTGAAATTTGGACAGGAAGTACTTCGACTACCATGCGGCCGAAACGACAAGTAAATACGTCTTTTCTAGCTTTTGAATTGAAACCGAACTTCGAATTATTTAAAGCCCTGCTGTGAATGAAGCACTTTGTGCCCATTACATTAATTTTCCAAATAGGGAAAATCGACCTTGAAAAGTGTGTAACCCAGTATCCCATGTACCCAAAAGAGACATCATTACTATCTCCAACTAAAGCGAACCCAGAAAAGAACCTAGACATTTTCGAGTGAATATAGAAAAAATATTGTAAATTTAAAAAAAAAAGCTGTAATCACACCGAACAGACTGGGCTTTTCTACATGGTCATTGCCTTTTTACGTCTTCATTGCTTTTTTACACGTGGAAATAATAATTAAAAAATTGCGGCACCAAACCAAATTTTGCACTAATTTAATATTTTTTACGCCTTATGAGACAAATTTCTTAAAAAAGAAAATGATATATTAGTAAAATTGTCCGTTTATAAGTACCTTGAGAAAAGAGCCAAGAGCAATTGACCGGTCAATTGCTTTTGCTCTTGATTCGAGGTGTTTAGGTTTGGCAAATTTTACTAATAAATCATTTTCTTTTAAAGAATTTTGTCTCAGAGAATGGAAAAAACATCATATTTGTGCAAAAATTGGTTTGGTGCCGGAATTTTTTGAATATCTTTTCCACGTGGAAAAAAAGCAATGAATGCGTAAAAAAGCAATGAGCATGTAGAAAAGCCTAGTCTGTTCGCTGTGAATGTTGAATAAATTACCTCTTCAGCCACTGAAGAAGGTGAGCCCAATGAGCCCAAACACAAGTAGATTTTGATTCTCCAATAGTGTCTTGGATAAAAGGTAAATGGAACTCTATTTGCACAAAAAGTCGTTGATGTTCGAAGAATTCAAATTCAATTTCGAATCTTCATACTAATTTTACGAACAAGGTGGGGAAAATTTATCAAATATCACACTAAAAAGCAGGCAAAAGAGTTACTAAGTGATTAATGGAGTGATTAAATAATAGGACAAGAACAGTAAGCATCGCTGTTCTGTCTTTTCCTCAGAACAATGTAAAGATCGTCACATTTTGACACTTGAGCACTTAGATAGAAATTCAAAAAGGATGTATCTTATGGCCTCTACACATTGGGAGAAATTTTTGTCAAAAATTGCTTTTTTGAAGGAAATTCCCTGCAGCGTTGTAGGGGGAAACGTCAAATTTCTGTCAAAAACGCAATTTTTGACGAAAATTGCTCCCAATGTGTAGACACCTTTAGTCACCTTGCGGTATTATCAAGAAGTAAGAAAGTCTCTTTTTTGGATCTTCAAATAGATTTTCGAATTTTTCAAGCTCTATTTGTGGATGGGAAGAATATGGACATAAATTTCTCAAGTGTGTAGAGGCCATTATACGAAACTAAATCTTCCAATTTTTCTTCCATTGGAAAAACTACAGAGAAAAAAATCCAAGATTAGTTTCAAAAGCCAAATAAAAGAGATTTTGGCTAATGGAATCCTGCATAAGAAGAAGTTCATACAGTTCTTTTCTTATGGTTATTTTTTTCGAATTTCGAAATGGTTCAAATGTTAACCAGTTGCTTGATCTTGTAAGGGGAAAGTGATCTGATCAGCTTTCGAATGTCACCAGACTTCAGTAATTTTTTTTCTTTACCAAAGCGAAAGATTTTTTTGTGTATTATTAATAGCAAAAATTTTTTAATATTCTATCAATTTCATAGATCTTTTTTTTTGTAAAAAAAAATTAAATATTTAATGGCTGACGATGATGACGGTGTTCAAATGCTGATCATCTTTATCTCCATAATAACCCTTCAGAAACTTAATTTATCTCGGATATTTTATAAATTCTAACATGCAAAAAATTCAGGGGATTGCATTTTCGAAAATCAACAACGTTTTGTTCGAATTAAGTGCCATTCAAGAAAGTGTCTTTTAGCCAAAACGCTTTTTTTAACCAAATTGCCGGGGGGATACCTATCGAATCAATTTCAATCGATAATATTAATTTAAAAAAAAAAAAAACAGATTTAAATTAAGAATGCTATATTTTTATCCGCTTTTCGCAATGGTTTTATTATCATTTTATGAACTTACTTAAATCTTGAGTTTAAGAACTCTGCGAATTTTCTCTTGCCCTGGTTTTTCCAGGATTTAGAATTTATGCAAATTGTCACACAATTAAAGGATTCTTTTACTTCGAAACCTCAAAGATTTCTTATCCATCGGGCATTATTATCTATCACACTGAAAACCTCTTCAGTTGCAATGTTTTTGAACTCACACCGCATTAACTAATGAACTTTTTTTTTAAATTTTAAAATGTATAATTTATAGTGTAAATGAGTGTTTTTTTTCATTTAGTGATATGTCTCTCAAAATCAGACTTTGGCTGATCTTCAACCACTTCCATTGGCATTATTTTTATTTTCGAAGTTATATCCACTAGAATTTTCGTTTAAAATCTAAAGTGAATGTTGTGTTTTTTCCCATTTATTCAGCTGTTTGTTTTTCTTGTATAAAAAAGAACGCAAATTAATATTCGCTAGAAGTTTTTTCTTACTGAAAAAATTGTCATGCTGCAAATTTAGCAATATACCACGTTTTTTAATAAGTTCTTATCAAAATGTTTGTATTTCTTGTTTGAAAGTTTCATTTAATAGAAGTTTTTCTAGCAAACTTTGTCGCGTTGCTGCTCTGAAGTAGAAGGTATTTTTCAATATTCTATTTTTTTCTTTATTTTATTTATTTAAAAAAAAACATCAGAAACAAATAATTATATCTCTTTCTAAACTACTCTTAGCAAAGGAATGATTTTATCTTTTACAAATTTTAATTATTTCTATTTACAATTGTCACATAATTGTTTCTTGTTTTGTTCAAGTTTTTTTTTCTTTTGTAATTTATAATATACCAAAAATACACAAAGAAAAATAAGTGTCTCTTTTTTATGCTTGACATCTACGAGGAAAAAGAAACTAACCTGTAAAAATGTTTAAGAAAATATAGTAGATAAATTGAAACGCACTTTAAATAAATTGTTTATAATAATTGTAATGTTTTTTTTTGTAAGTTCTTTATTATTCTACATTATTTTATTTGTTGTGAATATCTTGCATCGTATTTGTTTAATATTTCGGCAGCATTTCTTTTATAAATAAATTATTTCTTATATATGAAGTTCTTTTTTGCCCTTATCGAGTTCGCTTGCATTTTCGAGTGTTTTTGGTTAAGTGTTTCATAAAATTTTGTTTATTATTTGTAATTATTTTGATTTCTTCTTATCAGTTTTCAAATGAAATACAGAAAATATGAAATTTCTAATTTTATGAAGTTGTGAGTTGAATTTTTTTTTGCAGATTTGTGAAATTTTTTTATATAGGAAAAAACCGCGCTCAAAAATTTTGTATATTTCGTTACAGAATTTTCACGAGTTATTCAAGCATAAAAATATGTTTTTTTTTACGTCATGATATACCAATTTCAATTCTTCTTTGTGACATCATTTTTCATTACAATTTCTTGTGAGTGCTTTTTTCCTTAACAATTTGGCAGGGAATTTAGAGCGATGCCGAATTCAGGCAAATTTATTTGAAAAAACTTGATATATTTTAATTTTATTGTTTTTCATCATAACTATCCTATTAGTTAAACCTATTATAAATGTTTCTCCCTTACTTAAAGATTTGGCTCTTAGTCCTCTTATTCAATCAAGAATTAGCTTTAGGATGTGAGGTTATACTCAACCTAACCTTTAAATTTTACAGAATACTTCAGTAATTATTTTCTTCACCCTCATTTTATACAAAATATTATTTAAAAAAAAAACTAGTAATGTAAAAATACAGGTCCAGGAAATGTGTCTCAGTAGTTTATTTGTAAAAAAGTTATTTCAAAATTTGAGGTTACGTTATGGCCTCTACACACTAGAGAAATTTATGTCCATATTGTAGAGTTTTTCCTAAACAAACATAGAGAATTTTCTTCAATATGGACATAAATTTCTCTTGTTTACGAAATTTATGTCCATATTGTAGGGTTTTTCCTACACAAACATAGAGAATTTGCTTCAATATGGACATAAATTTCTCTAGTGTGTAGAGGCCATTATACTGTTTTAACCACGACAAGATTAAAATAAATAAAACTACTAAAATTCCTGTTAGACACGTACTTTGTTTGCATTTACAAGTTTTTTTTTAGAGAAAAATAAAATATTTCTATTGATTTTTTTATTTGGAGAACACGTTACTTCAAAATTTGAGGTTATGTTAAACCATTTTAATACCGACAAGTTTTAAATGGCTAAAGCTACTAAATTTTCTGTTGGAAATGAAATTTATTTACATTCTCAAGTTTTTTAGGGAAAAATAATATAATTTCTATTGATTTTTTTTGTTTATTTGGAAACAAGGTTACTTCAAAATTTGAGGTTACGTTAAACCATTTTAATCACTCAAACTCATTTTCGCAGCTGACTGCGAAACACTAAGGCGTCTAGCGGTGACCTTTAACAACTGCATCAGATACGTTTGTGGTCTCGGCCCTCGGGATCATATTTCTAGGCACCGCAACATTCTGGTGGGTTGTGATCTCCCATCACTCCTCCGTCAGAGAGCGGTTTCTTTTCTGTTTCGTCTGATTTCATCGGGTCGTCCGCGCTACTTGACCTCACTTCTGATTCCTGGGGCCTCTGCCAGGGTTCGGGGACTCTTGGTGCCGAGAGCTCACTCTAACCAGCTATCGCGAACTATTTTTGTCGACGGGGTTGTCTTGTTCAACTCCCTTCCTTTGCATGCCAGATCATCTTTGATCGGCATCGCTAGATTCTACCAGACTGGATCAGGCTAAATTAGTTTTTCTTTTTCCTTTTTTTCTTTTTTTTTTCTGTCATTTTTTTCCCTAAATTTCTTTCTTCTTCAAACCATGTAAGAGGGGCGGACCCTATTGGTATTGATTGAAATAAATAATAATAATAATAATAATAATAATAATAATAATCACGACAAGATTAAAATGGCTAAAATTCCTATTGGAAATATTATTTATTAATATTCTCGAGTTAAATTTGGCGACAATTGAATAGATTTTTTTAGTTATTTGGAAAAATGTAATTTAGAAAATATCCTAACCTGAAAATAAATGAGTTTGAAATGTTCATTACAAAAATCTTGTGGCTTCTGACTACTGAAAATTAACAATTCGTCTTAACTACTTTCATTAGAATATATTTTCATTTTGATCACTTTTTCAATGAAAAGATAACCCTGAATGCGATATTTTGATATACAAATAGTATGAAAAATAGATAATAAATCTCTTAGCTTCTGCGAAAAAATTTCCACAAAAGTAGATTTCATAAATTGAAGCAAAAACATTTCCTTTAAATACTTTATATTTAAGATATAAAAGTATAACCTCAAAAATTTGTCATTTAGGTTATAATTTTGTATGTTTCTTAATTTTGTAATTCGATGTATTTCTTAAGGTAAAAATGTGCCAAATGGCTTAATTTGCCATTACTTAGACGAAATTTGCAATGGAAATTCGAATGCAAGTGATCAATTTAGAATTTTTGCTTAAAAAACATTAAAAGTTTTGCGATTATGATTAACATAACCTTACATTCTGAAAAAGTAAAGTATAATTTATTTTTAAAGGGCAAATTTTGTTGAAAAGAAATAAATGTAAATTAAAGTGGCACAGTCCTAGTCAACATTAAGAGTTCTCTTTTAGTTTAGGCTCAACATAACCTCACATTCTGAAAAAATACTTGATTAAATAAGAGAATGAACCCCTTGATTTTAAAATTATGTTAAACAACATAAAAAACATCGAATATTTTACATCCTCGCTAGGAAAGGGTGATTTTTTTTTTAATATAATTTCTATATTGATATTAGACTCTTTTCTTATTACTCTCTGTGTTTAATTACTTTTAACTCTTTCTATATAATTCATCTTTTTGTTTAATAATGTAATCACAGATAAAAGCCATCATTCACGTTAACATTTTCAATGTCTGTTCTTTTGGTTAAGTAAATCCTTTTCTCTATATATATTTTCAGGCTATTTTCACTCATTACGAAAAGAAAAAGCATTTATTTTCATCAAAATTTTCTTGAAATTGACCAAATTTTTGTGATGAAAAACTAAAGAGACATTCGTCGCGTGAAATAATTTCGAATGGCAAATATTGAGTAAGTAAAAAAGAAGTCATCCTTTTCTTTGGATTTATGAGTATACATAAAAATATTTTTTTTCCATATAGAAATTTTTTATTGCTTTCAACAGATAAAGTTTTATCCCGAAAAAGGGTTTTTGTCTTTCTTCAATTTCACATTTATGTTTCGAAATAAGAGATGCTCACAGTTGTAGAATGATTTTCCCACGATTTTTTTTTCCTCCTTCCTTTTCTGTCTGAGACTTCGAATGGGATTTTTGTTGCGATTATTCCTCTTTTATATTTTATTAGTCTATTTCTTCGTCGTTTTACTTACACTTTATTTGGCGAAATTGATTTTCTGCGTTCGGAAACGAGAAAATGCATTTAAGATTGAGTAATTGGGTAATTTTCTGTTTAAAATTTGCATAAATAAAAAGATTCAAGCCAATGGTATTACCTTTAAATGCTACGAACTAGAATCGCGATTTTCCGTTGAATTTCCACGTAGCAACGATCTACTCTCGTCGCCAGAGTTGAACTCCTCATCCTTGTCACCTTTCGATCCCGATGACGACGGAAATGTGGCGGAAAATGCCGTTTCAGATTCTGAAAAAATTCCAGCTGTAAATGACAATTGTGTTTCTAATTAGTGTCTCATGTGCAACCAATCTCTTGTGTGCTTGACTTGTATTTTTTTTAATCAAAATAATTTTTTTTATTCTGTTTGTACCATCGTCAGTTTATCATCAATTCAGATAAAGTTTATTCGAAAACGTGTGCAATAAATATCGAGTCTAATGTTGTTGGTAAAATGTAGTAAGTTTTCATTCACTCAAATCTTGAGTTCTAAATTCAAAGTTTGAAAAGCAAAAATTAGGAACAGTTGCCAGCGCCACTCGCGGGAGAATACAGTGCCCTCAAGCGGAGAAAACCTGCCAGTAGGGGGAAGTTGGGCACCTTTGAAATTATGCTTTTTTCTTCTGTTTTTAAATGGAATTGAGCCCTATCATTTTGTTAAAAAAAATGATACTTATCTTGGGCTGCTGTACATGATGAGACAAGACAGTTTTTCTTGGATGACCATATGATCGGAAGCTCTTTAGAGGTAGCTAAAGACCCTCTATGTAGAGGAATTTTCTCATTTTACAAGAGGGTCGTTAAACTACCTCTAAACAGCGTCCGATCATATTATCATACAAGAAAAACTGTCTTTGTCTCGTTATGTAGAGCAAAGACATTAGTGACAATATTTTTTTTTTGAAAAACCCTAATTATGATATAATTTAGCTCAACAAACCAATTGCGAAGCTTAATTGCACCATTGATTACATCATGATAAGGCTCAATTCCATTTAAAAAATAGAAGAGAAAAGTCCGATTTTCAAAGCTGCTTCACTTTAATGGTCCTCCATTTTCCCCTATCGGTAATTAGGAATTAGGAAATACCACTATCACAATTTTCTAATCTCAGACAAATTAAACAACTTAAAAATACTTGGCAAGTTTCCAAAATATAGTAAGTTTTTATCACTGTAGAAGATTTGACAGTATTTTACTGCTCGAACTCAAAGAGAGAGAAGTTATATTATATAATAGTCTTTTTTTTCAACTTTCACTGTTCTGGAGCTTAAACGGTAAGAGATATCGACTTCCAGTCTTAGATGACCCCCAATAAAAAAAAACAATATCTCTCGACGTTTATTTTCCCCCTCCCCACTCCCCCCTCTATCCCCTCCAAAACCATGTTTTTTCGGTTTTTCTAAAAATTGACCCAAGCTTTTTCAATGATTTTTGGATATGTTTTAGAGATAGTTCAGGCGCACATTTCGTCCAAACATACCTATGACCGGAAAATTCGTCATTTTGAATTATTGAAGGTCAAAGGTCAACCACTTTGGAAGGGAAATTTTTCACCCCATTTGGTTAAATTTTGATATTTTGGTGAGGTATTGAAATTTCGAACCCGGCTGCATCGGTCTTCATCGTTAATGAATGGTAGTTTAATCCAATTTTCCAAATCAGTTTTATCCCAACAAATAAAAAAATTGATCGGTAAATAATCATTCTAATCGTTCTAATCAATCATTTATGTTAAATTTATAATAAAAATTTAATTTTATCAGTAAACAGCAAACAAAATTGAATTTAGTTAATGGAACTCAAATTTGACCAATACCCCAATACAAAATTTGAGTTTTAAAAGTAGCTAAATTTACGAGTTTTAGCAAATGAAAAATTGAAAATAATTTGTTTTCCTTACAATCATCTTGGAAAAATGAAATTGGAAAGCGTCCTGGCTTTGCAGAATGCTCGAACTCACAAAATAGAGTTCTCCTTGAATTATTATTATTATTGAACAAAAAATAAAGGGACAGATAATCCTAACCGGCTTATGTAGGTGAGATTCTTAACGTGAGCTAAATCGGAGTGCATGCAAATTCGATTTGATGCTGAAGTAGGGAGACGCCATTCAGTTATCTTGAATAAAATTCGTGAAATTATACAAGTTTTGTATTTGAACCAAAATGTCAAGGATTTGGATGAACTGACAGAAAAGTGTTATATGGGTGAAATGTAGACCAGAATGTTCTCTATAATTTTGCCGTAGAACTTGAACTCATCGATTACTCAGAAGCCAAGATAAGCGAGGTTTTTTGTTTCTTAACTCGTTTTTTCATCCAGAGTGCCCCAAGTGTTCATTTGTTGAACTTCAACTAAATCAAAGAATTGTTGTATTTTGCGGGACTTTCCATTTAAACCCCTATTTTAAGTGTCTTGGTGGAGTAGAGGCAGTCAAATTGGCATCTGAGTGATTTCAAAGCGTTATTATGGGAAAAATCAATTTTTTCACACTTAAACGGCAAAATCGGAGTGATAGCGTAGTCTGAGCGGAAAATGATGTATGGACGAAATGTAGAGACAAATGTGCTCTACAATTATGTTGAAGTAATCATCAAAATCGGTTCAGCGACAGTCGAGATAATTGAGGTTATGTGATATTGAAATTGGTTTTTCGACTGTGGCGCCCCTGGTGTTGGTCCCACGAAGTTCAAACATTCTAGAAAGTTGTAGCATTTGGTGAGATCTTTCGTTTAAGCCCTCATTCATCAAAATCGGTCACATAGAACCGGAGATATGATTTTTTGAATTTCGTGAACTTTGACCCCTCATATCTCCGGTTCTATTGAAACCACAGCGCGCATACGCACCATTTTGGAAACTTCCTAGACTGGACTACAACATACTAAAATTTCATTAACTTGCACAATGCCGTTTTTGAAAAAAGTGACTTTGAATTTCGATGAATTTTGACGCTATCACAGCGCCACCTGTGGTGACTTTTTGAACTTCCATCTGAAAGTGCTCATCGAGACGAAACCAAAAAGGTAAAATTTAGGTCGCTATGTTAATTAGAACCGGAGATAGAGGCCGGTCAATGTTCGAACTTTGACCCCTTATAGCTCGGGTCAGGGGTTATGGATCGACTTAAGGTTTTTTTTGTTTGATAGGTATAATCAACGGCTACAACATACTAAATTTTCAGCCCGATGCACAATGGAATTTTTGAGTTATTTAACTTTTAAGACTTAAAAATTTTCTTTTTAAAAAAAGCGCCCCTAGCGGTGGTTTTATGAACTTGCGATGTTAGAAGGGGAAGTGGCATTTCACGAGAGCTTTCCAAAAAGCCCCCATTTTTTAGATTCTGACAATTAGAACCGGAGTTATGGCCATTCTAAGAAATTTTTTTTGGACCCTTATAGCTCGGGTCAGGGGGGTCGGGGGACCTTAAGTTTGGTATTGATGGAAAGCTCTAAGGCCCAGCTATAACATACTAAAATTTGAGTCCGCTGAATGCCATAGGGGCGGAGCTATTGAGAAAACAAAAAAAGGGGGGTCTTCAAAATGGCGGAAGGAGGGGTGGGGGGTGGGGGGTCTATGCACCAAGTTGCAATTTTCACCCGATATATAACCTTTGCCGAAAACCGCAAGTCGATATCTTTTTTAGTTTAGGAGCTATTAAGCTCCAAAGAGCGGCCGGCCGGCCGGGAACGTAAATTAGCCACATATATATTCGTGATCAGGAAGTGCTGAAACACGTTTTGGCCAAGTTTGAGCTCGATCGGACGACATGAAATTTTGTTAGGATTATAGTAGGTGAGATTGTTAAGAATCTCACCTAATACGAGAAAGAAAAGTCGTTATTTACGGTTATTTAACTGATTTATTACCGGTTTCAAGACCTTTAAGACCTTTCCAAAACATCCAAATTTAGCCAAATCGATTGAAAAATAGGCCTTAGCGCTGTGCGTCAAAAATTCAAGATGGCGCTATTTAGGTCATAGGTCATAGGTATTTTTGAATGAAATGCTCGGCTGGACCACGTTAAAAACATATCCAAAAATAAAAGAAATAATAGAAACCGTCTTCGAAATAAACTGAAAAACATGGTTTTGGTGAAGTTGGATGGGGAATAAAAATAATAATAATATTGATCCTTGAGTCGACTAATCGGGCGTCCCCCGAAGACCGGAAGCTTATACAGGGAGTTCCGCTGTGAAAAAAAAATTTTCGGAACCGAAAAAAGGCCCACGAATTAACTCCAGTGATACAGTAAAATTGCATATCTGCAGGAGATATCTTTGGGATAAGTTATGGAAACGCCGTTATGTATGCAAGAAATTTTCGGCGTCAATTTTTTAGACCATTTTCAGCGTCAACGGTTAACAATATTTGCATATACATTTAGAGGGCCATTTGAAAAATTATTTTATAAATGTGCTCCCAATAGTATAAGCAATTCATATCAATTTCTTTCAGTCCATTTTCACTCAAGCCGGAACTCCCTGTATCCCTTACCGTACTTTACCGGTTCATTTTATCGACGGTGACCGATGCATTCCGGTTGGAAATTGCAAAACCTTTCCAAAAAAATCTAAATTTAATCAACACGGTTGAAGAAAGGGCCTCTAGAGTTACATTTGACTTTTAAAAAATCAAGATTGAGTTTTTTTTAAGTCATAGGTATGTTTGGACGAAATGTTCATCTGGACTACCTCCAAAACATATCCAAAAATAAAAGAAATCGTAGGAGCCGTTGGCGATTTTATTTGTTGAATTTTGGTGTAGTGAAAGTGTATAGGTATTTTTGAATTTTAAAAGTTTGAAATGTATTTTAAAATGCTATAAGAATATAAAATCCACTTACCTAAGCTACTGTCGCGGAGCACAGAATCTGACTTCCCATCGCTGGAGAAGCTGTCTATATAAGACGGAATCCCCATACTGCGCTGGAGTGTAGACTTTCCCTGGCGTACCATGAGTTCCTCAGGGTATCGCGGCACCTGGAACTTGGTAGGTTTTGGCGGGGGCGTTGACGAACTAGTGCAAGTTGGAACGGACCGCTGCTGCAGCAGAGGACGATGCTTTCCTGACATGGGAAGCATCGCAGCCGAAGACAGGGCAGTTACTATCCGATTGGGAGAATAATCCGCTTCGATCTGTAAAAGAATATGAGGATCAATCATTGTTCCCCATCTCAGTCCGAAAACCTTACAGTTCCATTGTCTGACACTCCCGATCCTGACATATTGTCCGACAGTAGACGTTCACTCTCCGGATCGGCCATGGCTTTCACTGCGTCCGTTTTGTTCTTGAGAATGGACTTGGATCGCCGATGGTGTTCCTGTTGAGGTGATGAATCGATGGAATCAATCGAAGTGGATAGCTTAGCCTCGCCCTTTGATTTCGGACTCGCCTGGATGCCAAAGAGATGCTGATTGATCAATTTGGTAGCCGATGCGAGACTCTTAGCGGGCATAAAGGAAGCTCTGCGATTCTTCTTTCCGCCCTCATTGAGGCTCTCCTGGGACACTTTGGTATCCTCAAATCGTGTCCGAGACTTCATGCTCTGCTGCTGAAAGCGCGTTTTCCGATGCTTTGGCACGCACTGAGCCTCACTGAGACTAGCTCTACTGCCCCGTTCTGGTGCTTCAAAGGCCTGGAGGGTCTGAAAGTCCTCCTCGATGGGGCTGGCGCCCAAGTTCCTGAGTGCTGTATCTCCAGAAGCTGATTTCTTCACCTGAGGTCTCGCCTCCAGTGGATTGATATAGAGATTATTGGTCTCCAGATCAAAATCACATACGGCATCCAACATGTCTGCCGTAAGATCTCCCTGAGAGTGAAAAGGATGTGTCTGACAGCTGGCGTATGTGTCTGAGCTGTCAACACTCGCCAGATCCCCATTGGCTGCTGCACCCATGGACGTGGCCGTGGGAGTGCCATAGGACTTGAGTGGGGTCTCTAGGGGAAGCGTAACGGTGCTGAAGGAGGAGGCTGGACCACCCTGGAGTGCCAGGGCAGCCCCATTCTGGCGACTATTGAGGGATTTCATCTCCAGCGACACGGGGAAGTTGAAATCTGACGTTGGCAGTGGCATAAGGCCCTCAGCATCGATGAAATCACGAAAATCCTATTCAGTTTCAAAATGGCCGATCAACGTCATTTTATTTTATTTTTCCGGAAAAAATAGAGGAAACAAAAAGCATTTCAAATCAATTGAATAAATTACTCCAAACATTTTCCATTTGGTTTAGCAACAGGACATACAAAAGGACACACGGTTTTTCAATGGCAGAGTTTAGCAAAAACGAAAAATAAAAAGAAGTCAAGACATATGGGAAAGTTTGCTAACATACATGCGTTCAATCTAACATGGAGTGAAAATTCATTTTGCAGTCCCAGGATATAAAAAAGATAATGGATTTCCCGGGCGTATATGTGAAAAGTATACAAGTTTTCTCTCGTTATCGTTCTCTTATAAAACAATGAATTGCATTTGGCTGACTGTATATTGTTCTAACAGCGGCGGATTACTGGCCATGAACACACCTACTCCAAATCAATCGCTCAAGAGGATTAGTGAAAGCAATGCAAATGTAATCCAATAAATATCACTAGTAGATCTATATCCCATATGCTTTAAATCTACTAAGATAAGGCCATTATAGCTAGAGCTTGAATGAATCATTGCGTTGTGGTAGAATTCAAAGTGAATTATTACTTATCTGAATAAATGACGTATCAATAGATAATTGCTGAATCAATTATTAAGGCTTAAACTATATTTTATAATTAACTTGTGAGCAAGTACCATCGAATTTCCATTTCTGATATGCATAAAATTATTGTAATATGTAAATCAATAATTGAAATATGTATTATTAGATTATTTTGTTTGCTCAAGAGAATATGAATGATGTTGGAAAACGATTGAAATATTTTAATATTTATTGATCAATGTTTCTCGGCCAATTCTTAAAGAGTTTAACCTTTTGTAGGTCTAGCTCTTTTCTCTATTAACAAAGTAGATAGTTTGCAATATACGATAAAGTTAAGCGTAACGTCAAAAACACGAAAACGATTTTCGATTTTTTTTTAGATGATTTTTCAGCTGAATTCTGCTAACCTTAAAACGACACTCGCAAGGCGGTGCCATTTCCATATATTTGGTTAGCACTTTTTGTTCGAGAACTGATGATTGGTCAGCATAGGGGAAAGTGCCCATGCTTTATACGATCCCAAGCTTTACAATAACTAAATTTTACGTATGTTTTTCAAGAAATATGACTCATCTCATACATATTTTGAAAACTGGGGGAAAGTGCCCAGTTTTTAAAATATATTGCGGAATTATATTTATTCAGAAACATAGGGAAAAATAAGTCATTATAAAGCTTGGAGCCGTTCAAAGCATGGGCACTTTCCCCAAAAATATGCTGCAAACGCTGCCTTTTTCAGCTAACTGTGGTCGCTGGGTAGTGCAATTGGTAAGAGCGTTGGACTCTTGGGCAGTGTGACTCCCGACTCGACTGTCACAGTTGTGAGTTCGAGTACCGCTCGGTGCAAATAATTGAAGCAAGGAACATATTTCTCATACACATTTTAAATCGAATAGAAAAATTGTAGGGTAACTGTACCAAATTTCGGTTAGCTTACAATTTCGACCATTTCTTTGTTCCTCAAATTTGCGACGATTTTTAGTTTTACGCTAGCTAGAGATTATACAATGCAAAAAAAATGCTTCTTTGACGAACGAGATAATGTGAAAAAGACTTTGGAAGAATTCCGGAAGGGCAAGGAACTATGAGGATAATGTGGCCGAAATATCACCCAAAGCCGCCAAAGCTATGTCTACACGCAGAGAAATTATGCTCTAGATTCAATCGCAAAATGGGATAATTTTGGGATTGAAAGGGATCCAATACCATTTTGCGATTGAATTTATTCCCATTTTGTGATTGACTTTTAGAGCATATTGTGATTGATTTTATCCCATTTTTGCGATAAAAACAATCCCATAATGCGATAAAAACAAACACATTGTGGAATAGATTCAATCCTATAATGCGATAAAAAGTAACCCAAAGTGCGATAAAAACAATCGCATTGTGGGATAGATTCAATCACATTGTGGGATAAAAGCAATCCAATAATGCGATAAAAACAATCCCAAAATGCGATAAAAACAAACACATTGTGGGATAGGTTCAATAACATTATGGGATAAATTCAATCGCACTGGTTTCTAAAATTCCATCTCAAAATGCGATGAAAACAATCCCATTTGTTCCTAAAATGTGGATTTCTAAAAATCAATCACATTATGGGATAAAATCAATCACATTGTTTATAAAATTCAATCCCATTTCTCCTGGATTCAAGAAATTTTAGGATATTTTTGAGATAAAAATCGTGGGATTGAAACAATCCCATGGGGATTGAATCTGGATACTTGGGAATTTCTCTGCGTGTATATTTTTAATCATTTTAAAATGTATTAGGAATGATTTTTAGAGAAAACAGAGGCGATAAATTATCTACAAGCAATACTCCTTAAAAAGGAATAACAAAAAATCAATTTATTTTAAAAATCTTACATTTCAAACCTAATACTTTGAAACTTGCATGAAACTTTGCCAAAAGTTGGTACAGTTACCTTAAACTAAACAATGTACAAAATAGCAATAAAAGTCCGGCACAGAAATATACATATATAATAATAAATTTTCTAATTCTATCTCAGGAATAAAACGGGTGCTGGCCATTTGTATTTCTGAAGTGTTTTAATTCGTGGTGGAAAAATTCATAGTAGGGTAACGTGTGGTCTGGACAAGGTGCTTTTCGGGACATAATATGGGTATATTGGGACACATCAAAAATCCTATAAATATTTGTTTTCTAATTATTTTTAAGTTCTATATGAAATATTAAGTTCTTTACGTATCAGATAAACATAAAACTTCTGAAATTTTATTTAATTTAAAGTGTTAAATACGCGTGAATTTTGAGTTTCACATTTCACTTTCAACAAAACATTCAGTGTGTTCAATTTTGCAGATGTCAACACAGTAGTGCTTAGTTTTTTTCGATTTAAGTCACTTTAAAAGTGAAATTTAAACAAAATTTTTATGAAAGAGTGAATTTTCGAACTTCTACTTAAAGGTAAATAATCAGGCTCGGTGAAATGTATTTGCATTATAGCGACTTTTTTCTGTTCCGAAATACCCAACTGTCCCGAAATATACCACTCTTACTTCTTTAAATTTTTGGCTATTTTGTGTAAAAAATGATGGATTTTTCAACATTTTTCGATAAGAATCTTATTCTGGATAGCATAAGGAACATAAATATCTGTATCAACAAAGAAAAAAATTATTTGGGAAGTCGTTAAGCTGTTTGATACTTGAAAGTTCTAAAAAGTGTCCCGAAATACCACACATTTACCCTATATCACGTATATCATAAAATTTATCAATGTCCTATCAGGAAATAAATTTCTTTTTTAGGTTAGGTCACACATAATCTCATATTATAAAAAAACTGATCTTATAATGCTCTTAATGTTCTAAGTCTTAGTGAATTAAATTATAAGCCTAAGAACAAAGCAAGATATCTTGGAAATATTTCGGAAATTGGGGAAAGTGTGGTACCATCTGACGACTCAAGCATGGGACAACTTAATTTTTTTTCTTTTTTAGTAGATTTCAGACATAGCTATTTCCTGAAAATTTGAGGCATTGGACTAGTTATTAAAATATAATACTATTATGAGTCAAATTTATTTAAAATATAAAAAAACGAATTGTTCGAAGCTTAAGTTGTCGGAAAAGATAACGCGCATTCCTCTACATAATTCTTAAAGGGAAAAAGAAAATGAGCAGTAAAAAGTCAGGAAGAAATTAAAAACGATCAGCAAAAAAAAAACAAAAACAAAATATAATTTAATTAATTAGAAGCATTATATAGGATCAGTTTTCGAGTTGTAAGAATATTAAAAATCATTTTTTTTAAATGTACTTTAACAATTCTACCAGATAAAAAACGTCTTAAATTTTTAAGGTTATATCTAACATAACCTAAAACTTCCCCAATCATTTTACAGTAGAACCCCGGTATAGGCCATCACTCTGTAGTCCACAATTTATCGATCGATGATTTCAAAACACTGATTTTAAGTTAGGTTATGTTTTTTTAGTACGCGACATACAATGTTGTCATAATTATTTTAATATTTTTGGCAAACTTTATTGAGTAGTTGCATTGTCTTTGGACAACAGTGGTAGTTGTGATAATTGTGATCCATAATGAAGAGAGCGAGGACAAGTACCACAATCGGAAAGAAAGTGGAAGCCGTCGAGCAATTTCAATACTAAAATACTCAATATAAATACTAAATACAAATACTAAATACAAATACTAAATACTCAATTTATGTCAAATCTGGAACCAAATATGGCCTATAGCGAGGCTCTACTGTACTTACTGAATGAAGGATTGTATTCTATGTCAAAATAAAAGAATTTTATATTGTACTACTATTAATGTACTATGTTAATTTATCTTCACTGTATCTATATTTCCAGTATTTGCCCTAACCTAAACGTGAGAAAAATATTCTTTAAGACAAGTGAGGTTCTAGGAAATGTCGAAGAAAATATTAAATTATTTAAGAGTAATTTCTTAAAAAAAAACAATGTTTAAATTGGACTTTAAATTTAGTTTCAAATATAGAGTTAAGTTTAGACCCTTTGTAATTTTTTCGTCAAAAATACGATCTGACTTTGAGATTAGCCGTAACATAACCTTAAACGCTATATAAAATAGGAGATCTCAAATATTTATTTGAGATCTCCTATAAGAAGAATAAAAAAATCAGAATATTACAACAACATTCACAAGGGACAATAGCAAATTCTTGAAAAGCTCATAAAAGGAATTCAAATCGACTTGTTTTTCCAGCGATTTGCTTTGGCAAACAGTTAAGTTATTAGATTAGCAGTTTATTGCCATTTTATTGCAGAGATATTAACTTGCTATCGTCCTAGATTAATTTTGGAAATGAATGTTTTGACTGGGAGCTGATAAAAGGAGGGAAAAGTTTATTTGTTCATTTGTCTGCACAATATATATTATTATTGCATACAAATCGTGGATTGTATCAGCAACTGTGGTATCTGCCTTTACTTTGTATCTATATTTTTTTTTTTGCAAATGCAGTGGCTGATCTAACCGACGAAATAATATTGGCAACAATACCTTCAGTGAAAAGATGTCAATAATTCGCATCAAGCTAGCTAATTTATGTAATACTAATAAAGCCAATTTTAAGAATAATAGCATGTTAAAGGATGTGCAAAATTGAAATTGAAACAAATTATAAATATCTAAAACTATGAGGCAAATATTTTAGTATATACAATAAAGTTATTAGCTTAATATACAATATTAGATAACAATTTCATTTAAAACAATTAATTTAAACAATTAAAATCAATCTCCTTGATTGAATAATTTCGACCGATTTTTTTTTTTGCATTTCATACGCCAGCATATTGCCCGAAATTAATTCAGTAAAGTGCTTTTTGTATGAAAATGCTTAAAGCTCGCTTGAAAGGGGTATTAATTTTGTCTGGGCACAAAAATACGGCAATTTCGCAAGATTGATTGGAAAATTTCTCGCATATCTTATCAAAAACAACATATTTTTAGGAACGTCTCCTAAAAATAGCCCAAAAATGTATTTTCACTCCATGACAAAGGGGGAAAGATGAAAGCACAAAAGCTCGTTCTATATCAAAAAGCACTGAGAAAGGGAGTTAATATTTGATTAATCAACCTCTTTAAACATACTTTTGGCCAATAAATTATTGTGTGTCTGGTGAGATGCAATAAAACATTTTCATGGACAAGAATGGGCGGGAATAGGGGAGAGTTTGCCGTAATTGTTCGCTCTTCTCTCTGCGATTCTCTTCACTTTTTTTCCCTACAAACTTTTGCCGGCTTGATAACACGCGAATTGGAGCAGGAGGAATTTCTCTCACAGTCATTTCTTCGGTTCACGCAAATAATTGGCATCAGTTGCTGCCACAGAAACAGACACACATACACACACAAACGGGTTGCCTAGGAGGGGGTGTATCGATTTTCCTGGTGAGGAGGTACTTGGGGCTGGCCAGTGATGGGCCATTTTCTACGTAGTCTACGCCTTTGGGAGTAAATAATGGGCAAACTGAAAGAACGAAGATTTATAGTGCTTTTCTAAATGTGGAAGTAACTTAATTTGTAATCTTTAGGGTTTAAGCACCCTTAAACCCTAAAGAAAAAGCTCTATACTCTACATGTAAGTGAAACTAGCCCTATTTTACTGCACTTGCATCATAGAGCGCGCATTATTTATTAACCCTTTAATGACGATTGGGACACCCGTGTCCCATAAAGAAAATAATTTTTCTTGACTACCTAAAGTTATTTTTTATTATGTTTATACGTAATTACAAAGTAGAAGGTTCAAGTAATCTAAGATATTTTTTGCAAGTTTCCAGCTATCTACAGTAGACTCTCTCTCAAATGGGCATTTGGTCGAAATGTCATCCAGTTTATCGATAGATTTGGGCGTCAAAGCCTTTGTAAATTCCACAAAAAGCGCTCAATTATAAAGAATCACAATAAAATAGGAAGAACTACAGCGAATTTGAGCAAATTAGCTTCATAATTAAACGTGAAAATTGTCAACAAAATTTTTCACCCGATTGAAAAAGAGCCGATTGAGCGAGAGTCTACTGTATATAGTAATATTTTTTTTGCTTAAAAAATGACGAACTTTAAATTCTCATAATAAAAATTGATTTTAAATATTTTTTATACTTCCAATTTTTTTTTAAGAAAACCTGTTTTGGAAAAGAACATAATATTTTTCAATAGATTGAAAATGTTTTATTTGTTATAATTGTCAGAAAAAATATTTAAATTTTTGGGCTATTTTTGTCCCAATCGCTCATAGAGTTATAAAATACACCGAATCAGACTCTGTTGGATTTTCTAAGGCTAGATATGAGATCTGCTACTAATTTTGTTTATCGGTTTCATTTTTATTGGTGATTTTCGGTGGACAGCGAAAACTGTCTCATCGTTAAAGGGTTAATCCATTAAATCTGTTTCAGACTTGAGGTTTAGCCCAATTCTCTAGGTTCTTAAAATTCTAAATAGCAACCAATTTTATTTTGTATTTCCGAATCTATTAGAACATTTGCCCTTAAGATTCTAATCTTAAGATTCTAGTCAAAATTTTCCAAAAAAATATTGATAGATAAGAAATTAGAGAAGTTAAGCTATATGGCTAAGCCTTAGGTCTGAAGCTCATATTACACAAATAAATTATCAGGGCAATTTAATAAAATTCGAAAAGTAAATACCTAATTGATATTTTTCAAATAAACTTTGCTTTAAACTTTGCGACCACATTCTATTACACTAATAAATCAATTTGAAATATTTTAGGTTGTCCTGAACCTGACTTAAAAATCCAGGATCTTTATAGTGTTTTTTTTTAAGTCTATAATGACCTTTTTACTAAATAAGCGAACAAGACTTATAAAATCTAATTTTGACTTTTTATAGTGGTAAGGTAAAGTGCCCTCGAGTTGACCGGTTCCTCAACTCGACCGGTGGTCAATATTTGAATGTTTGATGGTGAATTTCTATTAAATTGTCACAGATTCGTATTTATTTATGGAATAATTGACCTATTAATGCACCTATTAGTGCAAATATAAATAAATTGAATAAATAACTCTACCGGTCGAATTGAAAAACCGGTCGACTTGAGGGACTTTACCTTATAAAGCAAAATTAAAGATAATACAGTGCCCGCTTTGTAATCCGGATGATTGGGAGACAAAATGACAGATATCCGCTTCGTAATCCGGATGGATTTTTTTGAATTCGTTCAACGTCTCGAAAATATAATACAAGGTTTTTTTGTAGAAATAGAATAAAAGTTTTAAAGAAGCTTAAAAAGACATAATTAGAGAATTCTATGCTATTATACTTCATGTATTAAACAAAATAATCACAGGATAATTCATTTTCATTGCTGAACACACATGCCTACATAAACGTTTGACACATTTGTTAATCCTATTTATTCGTTAAAAAGATTCACAGAGTATGATTAATATTCTGATGCTCGGTAATTAAAATTCGAGACAATTTAACCTACTATTTTACTGAAAAGCTGCTTAAATTGCAAATATCTTTCTTTTAGAGAATTTTCTTGAAATATATTTGCATAATTCATCTTCAACCCTTATCGCCGTTGTAAAAAAGTGTGCATTGCCTTTTTTTTGTACTGATTATTCTATTTGGCATAATCCTTTCAGATAATTTTAAAAAGTGTATCAATAAACTTATCTAAAATTAAGCAGAAAAATTTAGTAATGATATTATTTAGATTTTAAGGTATTGTTATTGTCGTTAAAAAAATGAAATATAATCCGGACACTCACAGCCGGTAGTTTCTCTAGAGAAAAGACACTCGAAGATCTATTTCGAAAATCGATGAAAAACGGTATTTCGAAGTGCATCGGGCATCAACATGTGTGTGTTTATGTCTACACTTTTGTTGTGGGGTTAATCAAAGTAACGATGCTAATAATTTTCCTAACTCATTATTAAATCCCCTCATAAGCGCTGGATATCTTCTTTGATAGTTTTTTATTTGAGTATATAACCTGAAATACTGTTTGAAGTTTTCGAACATTAACTACATTTCGTACAATATAAAGCTATTTAACTTTTAGCCAAGACACTTTTAAAGGATCACATTTCGGCTATGAATCATCGTAGAGCAATATGGCATTTGAACGTGTCTGTATTAGAGCTTTATTTTATCGAAAATTCATTCATTTTAGAAAGTCGTTCAGTTAGGTTAATTCGCAGATCCTTTCATGCGTAGGTTTTTAATAGATTACAGAATTCGATAATTTTTTTCGGTTCTTTACGAAAATCGAGAAATCGTCCGACATTCTATCGTGGTGTCACATATAAGATTAATATTAATATAAAGAAAAGCCGGAAAGAGAGGTTTATAGTACGCAAAATTTCAAATGGAAAATCACGTGTGTAAGAAAGAGTACACTCTAGTGGAGTAATGCGATGAGTAAGATATTACTGTGCGTATTAATTGTTTTCTGAATCATATTACAAGCAATTCGAGCAATTTTCCATGCATGCCAACTGTGATTCCGTCAGTTTTCGAGCGATTGTATTGCTGCCAACTTTGTACGCAGAGGGGAAATGCGAGAAAGAGGCAAGATAAAACAATTGCTATCTTTTTTTGCCATTCTCGTAGGTCAGAAAGTATTAATCTTAATATTAATCTTACATGTGACATGGTCATTACGGTTTACTGGACTGCCGATCTGTGAGTGTCGATTTCGTGCCGGTTTGCCGTAAATAAGTTTCCAAGATTAGTGTTTCCAGTACAATACATTAAAATTTACCACTGGAATTGTCTGTAGGAAATTTATAATGTTACACGAGCTTAAACGAGCAGTAAACTTCTTAAGAGCTAACTGACATATAAGTCCGCCGATTCTTCACTAAAATCGTGACGATTTGCCGATTTCTGGCCAAATTGTGCCGATCTGTCAATTTCTTGGCAAAATACAGTAGACTCTCTCAAATTCGGGCAATTGAAAGAATTCGGACGTCAAACTATTCGAAATGTAACGATTTTTTGTTCATCTGTGTATTCATATTAAGTTTAGATACTCGTACTTATTGTGAATTGCATTAAATCTTCTTAATAATGCAAAATCACATCATAATTAAGTCAAACTATAGAAAATTTGGGCATATTTGCTTAATTCGATAATCATAGTTAGTCAAACTTGAAAAATGTCAACAAACTTTTTTTCAAATTTAACTGACGTCCGAATTAAAAAGTAGCCCGATCTTTAAAGAGCCTAATTAGCGAGAGTCTACTGTAGTATCAATCTATCGATTTTTATCTCCAGATTGGCACAATTTTGCCGATCGCTGCTCACAGTTCACTCTGAGAGCCACTTATTTACCCCTTGCTAAAATATTTTCGATCGACGTTATGTTGATGATTTGATAATCACTGCAATATAAATTACGTTATTCCAAAATTTCTTCCGATGCAATAAAAAAATCGATACAGTACAGTGCAGTGGTTTGATTACAAGTAGAAAGCTCATCACTTCAATAGTCTCTCAGCGCAGAAATCTCGGACAATGACTGGAGGAGGAGATAAAACCGGAGTCTCATTTATTTACTGTGCTACATAAGAACAAAGTGCTTCGTTGGAATGAGGGAAAAATGTGCACAAATTGCCGGAATCAGTTGAATTTGTGCGGTTTTTCACATTTAGAGTGAAATTTGATTTTCCACCCCACTTTTTTTTTGTATTTCGTGAAAAGCGAAGGAATTTTTCTCGTGCTGTTTTTTTTACAATCCTAACGCTGAGAAATAAGAAATCACGTGCAATTACAAATGTCAAAAGAACTGCAATTTGGAATTACAAACTCGTTGGTATTTGCTGTTTTTTCCTCCCATTAAATTGCAGAAAAATGTAGATTTGTTTCTATGCATTAAATTCTCACATAAATATGGAAGTTTTTTCTCTTGTAAAGGAAAATCTTTAATATACCATGGCTTGTGTGTACTCATTAAAGCCACCCCTTAAAGCTTCTCTCGAGCTAGGGAAAATATACTATATATACTTTTGGAATGTTCACAGCAATAAAAGTTGATTCTATCTTTACATGAATAATGAAGTAATTTTGTGTGTTTGTGCTTCTGCAAAAGCTAAATTCATTTGGATAATCTTAATGTTGTAATGCATCCCTTTGGGATTGGATTTTCACTGGAATCTGCAATAATTGGATCAACTAGGTTCGATGAACTGCAATAAATTACAATTTATCAGGAAATTAAGATAAATGATATAGAATTTGAAATTATACAAATAAATAAAATCCAATAGAGATAGGCTTTCAGGCTTCGTACACTTCACATTTTTCCTATAGGGGAAAGTACCCATGCTTCATACCATGGGAAGCTTCGTAATGACTAAATTTTCTATGTTTCACAATATATATGTGACTCATCGCAACTATATTTTTAAAACTATGGAAAAGTGGCCAGTTTTTAAAATATAATATATTGCAGAGTTACGTTTATTGAGAAACATAGGAAAAATGTAGTCATTACGAAGCTGCCAATGGTATCAAACATAGGCACTTTCCCCTATTCCTTTAATGAATCTGATTTAGTTTTTTGTCAAAAAGTGTGGGATTTAGTGCATTAAAGGAATATGGGAAAAAATTAAAGTGTTAGAAGAATGAGTAGGGGAAAGTGGGACACCTTTGAATGTGGGGCAGTTTTGAAATTGGGATTTTTTCCTCTGTTTAAATGGAATTGAGCCGTATCATAATGTAATTTAGCTTCTCAATCTGTTTTGTAGCTAAATTAGGGTAAATTAATCTAATTCAAAACCTGCTCTAAATGGAAATATTTCGCTATTTCAAATGGAAACGTCATTGTTTTCATGATAAATACAGTACTAAATTATTATATTTATATATTTTCTATACCACAGTTCCATTATTTAGTTAATTTTGCTCCAAATAAAGCGAAAATCCATTCATATTCACAAATTTTAATTTGTTAATTTCTCAGAAAAATTAAAAGTGTACCTTTTCACCATCGAATTTTTCATCGATCGACCATATTTTCCAATGAAAAACGATATGTATGAAAAACGAATAAAGATAGGGTGGAATCACCACTTCTCATCAGTGCCCTACTTCTCTCCACGTATATTGAAATAGCTATTTTTCACGATTTATGAAATAAATGAGCCGCAAAGTTACTTGTATTTTTATTGTTGCTACGTATAGAGTCGGAAAACACTAATTTTTTGTTTTGAATTTAAATGTTTGAGCATTTTTTAGAGGAATATTTTAAGCAAGTGCATTGAATCCAATATTTCTTACCAAATATAGTAAGTGTCATGAAACTTTTATCGAACAAAATTTAATTTTTGAATAAGTAATTTGCCTATTGAACATTTAATTACATTCGGCGAATACATAAAATTTGTATTTAGTTAGTTAATATTTCATTTTCTATAATTTTTATGTAAAAATGAGCCATGGCGGAAAGTGGTAATATTCTAAAATTGATTCACCATCAGTCGCCATATCTTTTCAATAGGCGACGCTAACTTCACTTCATAGATTCTCAGTTGTCAAATCTACTTTGTTTACTTTCTGCAATAGTCTAATAATTTGATTTCTCAAATAAAAGTGAAGAAAAATCATTTAATGTGAGTAATAATAAGGTGATCATGAGGAAAAAGAAATGCTGTTGCATATTATTGCTCAAAATAATCGAGTTTGAACTTTTCCAAGTGGGTGGCGAGAAGTGGTTACAGAAGTGGCGAAAAGTGGTAAAAAGTGGCGACGAAGTGATTATTTTTGCATTTTTTATAAAAAACAAGTTTTTAGGTACTCCTGCATTAAATTGTAGGACAATTGTTTTGACGAATCTAGACTCAATATATCTAAGTAGCTTTGTGTCGCATTTGAGTTATCTGATAATAAGGAGTCAAAAGTTATAAAACAATTAATTTCACTTTTTCCTAAAAGTGGCGATAAGTGGTTACTCCACCCTACGTGAAGTTTTCAAATGAAATAATTACCTATTTCGTGAACAAGAAGTGTTTTTCTGAAGTGTCTGCAAATGCTTCAATAGGAAACCCCGGAAATTATATCATATTTTTGGAGAGATTTTCTTATTGTTTTATGGCGTCTACACACTAGTAGAAATTTCTTTAAAAAAATGCCTTTTTAAAGGAAATTTCCCCTATCCTTATAGGCAGAAACGTCAAAATCTTTTAAAGAGGGCTTTTTTAAAAAAAAAATTTACTAATGTGTAAATGACATTGATGGAAAAGGCGAAAAGCCCAGATATAAGAACAAATCCTGCACTCAGGAGCAACTCAACAAGGATTTGGAAGCCTTTCGTCACGGTTTCACTTACACTGTTTGTCTCCAATTAGGAAGTTTCCCTTGTCTCCATTTGGATTAATATGTTTCCATTAGAAGCATTTTACGCTCGCGTATTTTTCTTGTATTTATGAAGTATTCAAATAATATTTAAAGAATTTTCACTAAGCAGTAATATTCTAGAAGAGTCAAGGAGCAAATTTATGTAATTCTCTTCAGAAAAATATGAACTTAATGGTTTTGAATTAGGACATTTACCCTACATCACGATAAGGTTCAAAAGTATATTTAAAAATAGGTGAAAAATCACATTTTCAAAGCTGCCCCACGTTCAAAAGTGCCCCACTTCCCCGTATATGCGAAACCTGAGAGCCTTCCCTTACTTCTTAATAAATTTGGACATTTTGTAGGTTAGAGATTTCATTTGCAATTCTCATGGTAAAATTGGTTTATTCGGAATTTGATTTTCAAATGCACATTTGACTGTAACGTGCATTTGCATATGAAACTATACTGAAAGTTTTCTCCATTCTTGCATTTTACATTTTCTGCATAGATATTACCCTAATTCGGGAGGCAAATAAATTGGATGTTGTATCTCGATATCTGATTTAGAAGCGCACTTATTTGATTATTCACGGGTAAATTAACATACAGAACAGAGGATAAAAGGAAATAAATTGTGAATTAAAAACAATTAAGGGTAATGTGTAAATTAGTGAATAAACTGAAGCACATTATTTTGTATTTCTTTCAATTTGACGATAAAATTGAACACAATAAAACATCATACAAAAATGACTTGTAAAATAAACATGAAAAATCATAAAGAAAATTAGAAAAATAAGCAAATAAAACATAAATAAGAAACTCACCTGATAATTCGAAATTAACTTTTGTGTCATAAGAATCTTGAAGCTAAATTTTCTCTGTTATCAAAAGTTTTTGTTTTTGTATTGAAGAGGCATTTGTGTGATTGAGAAGAGAAAAATAGAGTTAGAGCTAAAGACACAAATCAGTGATAGGCTTCGCTCTAGGCTAGAGCGAAGCTAGAGCAGAGTGCGAAAGGCTTTGGGATTGTGGTCATGATTTGGTCATATCCTTTGGTTGTGCTTTCCTGCAGCTTTTCAAACAAGCTGTCGAAAGCTTTTTCGCCTAGATAGCTTTCAAGGTGAGGTTGAATGAGCTTTTTTTTTTAAAGACGATCTCTCTTTTATATACTCTTTTTCCGCAGTGGAATGCATTCACCGTGACAGTTTCCGGTTCCCTGCAAAGGGATTCCGATTGTGAGATAAAACAGCTTCTTAAAATTACTAAAAAAGAACAAAACAATTAAATTATAAAGTCTAATAGAACACCAATTGAGTGAACATAACAGATTTTTTGAAAAATAAAATAATAGATAAAGAAAATTCTTTAGAAAAGATTGCAGTATTATTTCCACAAGTGATAAATTTTTCAGTGGAACCTTCGTATAGTAACTTTTCCACCTTTGTAATTAATTAACTCCGGAGAAAGAAAACAATTTATTTATAAAAGGAAATTCTTAGAACTATTATGAGCACAGAAATTTTTATTCAAACATTGATGGGTGTAAACAAGAAAAAATGCACGTGAAGCTATCCAGTTTGACAAAAAAAAACATCATTTTCATCACGTACAACATCAATTGCTCTTCTTTTTTTCTGTTGCTAAAAAATTTACCTGAAAAGTTCTTCTCTCACCGCGCAAAAATACAAAATCACCAATGAAATATGCAAAAATGAAAAAAAAAAGAAAATAAATAAAAGTAGTTCAACTTTATCTTTATTGGATTGTTTTGGGAAGAAAAACAAAAGTTGTAAAAGAAATTAAAAAAAGGAGGAGTTAAAAAAAAGACCAAATAGTTAAACCAATTTTTTGTGTCGTGACAATTTGCACACAATATGTTTTTCACTGTAATTGCATTTACTTTTTTATATTTGCTAATTTTATTTTTCAGTTATGTTGACATCGCTTAATTTGAAGCAAAAGTTTTGAAATAGGGGAGAGGGAGAATGAGCGAATTATGTTATATAAAATGAATTGCAATATTTTTTCTTTGCCAAGAAGTCACTCCGAAAATGCACAAAGTTATTGCGTGTTTTGTTAAAAAAGATTTCTCACAGCTTTCCTTCATTCCATTCAAGTATCCTCCATGGGAAAATCCTCAGCAATTTCATGGCAAAAGGGAGAAGCATATAAACCATTTGAGATATGCTTCTGAAAACCCCCAAAAAATATTGCGTCCATTTTCCCCACAGAAAGCAGACAACATAGCAATAATTTCACATGTTAAACATGATATGCGATGTTAATTATTAATCTTGAATAATTTCCATTTTCTCTCCCTATCTTATAATTTACTCCATGAAAATGCATTGTAGATATATAAATTAAAATTTAATTTCATATTTCCTAGCCACTTCTTCATCATGATTTTCCATCCACCAAAATAAACAGAGAAATTCCTGGACGAAGCACAAATTGTCTCAAAAAACATTTTGCAAAAAGACACCAACATAGATATCACACCAGGCACCTCCACTTGGGGAGTTCTTAATTATTTCGAGACACAAAACCTGTACACGAATAATTTATGATCCATATCTATGCACACACATTCCAACAAGGATTATTGCAAAAGTTCCCTCTCTGTAATTTGATTTATCATCTATTCTATTTACCTCTTTGGGTGAAGAATTTAGGGGCAATGTGTAATGTTTACTGATATGTAAAACCATCTCTCTTAAGGGATGCAAAGAGGAATCAAATTTTGAATCTTCTGAAAGCTATGTAATAAAATCGATATCACATGCAAAGGAAATTGTTTCCGTATTTGTTATACTTCGTCGGTCCTTTTTTCAAAGGATTATCGCATCTACAGATATTGCTTTTCACACTTTGACTTTCTTTTCATATTTAATCCTTTGATCCCTTTGATCACTCAAAACTAATTGCACTTTCGGTGAACGTAAAAGGATTGTGAATAACTCTATTTCAAAATTTAAAAGAGACTAACAAGCAAATATTGTCTTGTATCATAACCTGTAAAACATTTAGATGAAAACTCCTAAATAAGGAAATTTAGATCTTAACAGTCTTAAGCTTAAGAGTAAGATGAAAGGGCTATTTAACATTTAACGATCTTCATCATATGCTGAAAATTTGTAACTGAAACCTCAATGGTTTGTACGATCCTAAGCTTCGTAATGACTCATTTTTTGCTATATTTCTCAATAAAAATGTGACTCATCGCATCTATATTTTAAAAACCAGAGGAAAATGCACAGTTTTTAAAAGTCACATTTATTCATGAGCATAAAAAATATTTAGTCTACAAAGCTTGGGATCGTATGAAGCATGGGCACTTTCGATCTCCTAATGCTGGCACAATATTCTATAGAGGAATTAGGCCTTCTCGCAAGCGAGGTTTTCGGGACATTCATTATTTTGTTTCCTTATACAGGGATGGAGTTGTCAATTTATTAGCCCCGAAACTCCCTAGGTACAAATCGAACACTTTTTGTATCAGAAAATTCCCGGTGACTTAAAAATAGAGGCAAAATCTTTTTGGTCAGTTAAAAATAAAATATGGTCAGTAAAAAATAGAATATGGTCAGTAAAAAACTTAAAAACATCAGTAAAAAATTAAATTTGGTCGGTAAAAAGTCAAATTTGGTCAGTAAAAAATCAAATTTGATCAGTAGAAAATCAAATTTAGTCAGTAAAAAATAAAATTTGGTCAGTAAAAAATCAAAATTGATCGGTAAAAAATGAAATTTGGTCAGTAATAAATAAAATTTGGTAAGTATAAAATAAAAATTTGGTCAGTAAAAAATAAAATTCGGTCGGAGAAAAGTCAAATTTGGTCGGTAAAAAGTCAATTTGGTCAGTAATTTTTTTTAAATCAGTAAAATGTGAAATTTAATCAGTGGAAAATTAAATATGATCAATGAATAATAATTTAGTCAATAAGAAACTAAAATGAAATCAATAATAGTGAAAACTTTGCATATCCGGATTATTACACATTTTGTATTGCGGAAACTTCGTATTTTAGTACATTTCATATTTTATCATTTCGTATTTCATATTTCGTCTTTCCTAAATTTTGTACAAAAATTAAACAGGTGATACTGATAACTTTCCAAAGCACAGAAAATTTCCCTTTGCCTCAACAGGCGGTACAAATTACTTCCCAAAGCACGGAAGATTTCCTTTTGCCTCAACAGTCGATACAGATAACTTCCCGAAGCACAGAAAATTTTATTTTTTACTGACCAGTAGCCGAATTTTCCAATATCAAATATGAGAATGAGATTTTCAAATGTGAGAATCCTATTCTCAAATTGTGGGTATAAGCCGACGTTAATTGCAATCAACAATAGGGAAAACCGGAAGTCGTCGGGAAGAGATAATCACTCAGGGAAACACATCAACTATCTTCAGAGCTTTCGGCTCGGTCTCCAAGCCTTCATCAGTGGTCAAGTCTTGCAATCTTTCTTTGAGACTCGTTCAGAGTTTTGGTCAGGATTACACCAGGGCATAAAAGGGAATGGGGGCACTTTTCTTACACTGTATTTTATAAATTTTTTGTATTACTTTGGCACAATTTTTGGATATTTTCGTCTTGACGAAGACGAAGAAAAAGATCCAAAAATTGTGCCAAAGTAATACAAAAAATTTATAAAATACAGTGTAAGAAAAGTGCCCCCATTCCCTTTTATGCCCTGGTGTAATCCTGACCAAAACCCTGAACGAGTCTCAGAGAAAGATTGCAAGACTTGACCACTGATGAAGGCTTGGAGACCGAGCCGAAAGCTCTGATGATAGTTGATGTGTTTCCCTGAGTGATTATCTCTTCCCGACGACTTCCGGTTTTCCCTATTGTTGATTGCAATGTTGTTATCTATTGTTGTTATCTATTGTTGATCTTTTCGTCTTGACGAAGACGAAGAAAAAGATCCAAAAATTGTGCCAAAGTAATACAAAAAATTTATAAAATACAGTGTAAGAAAAGTGCCCCCATTCCCTTTTATGCCCTGGTGTAATCCTGACCAAAACCCTGAACGAGTCTCAGAGAAAGATTGCAAGACTTGACCACTGATGAAGGCTTGGAGACCGAGCCGAAAGCTCTGATGATAGTTGATGTGTTTCCCTGAGTGATTATCTCTTCCCGACGACTTCCGGTTTTCCCTATTCTCAAACTTACACTACTCACATTGATTGAGAACGTTGTTCGAAAAATCGCATGCAAATCGCACAATAAGATGCTCAATCATATTGCAATATTCATAATAAATAATAAATAGTATCATTTTAGATGTTTTTGAACATATTTGTTTTTATGCTCTCAATTCTTCCGGTGTTCGTCAGAAGGGTATTCCTCTTTTCAAATTAAAAGAATCTGTTTTTTCTCCAAAGCTTCTTTTAATTCTAAAAGAACGGATTCTTTTAATTTGAAAAGAGGAATACCCTTCTGACGAACGCGGAAGAATTGAGAGCATAAAGTTCCCCGTCAGACTCCAAAAAAAAGAATATTTGTTTTTAGTAAATGTGAAAGATGAAAATGTTGAGTTTACTCAATTACCAAACTCAAACTTTTTTGCTCAAACTCACACAATTTCACTCACATTGAGTTAAAACTCAACTCACATTGGAGGCGCTTAGAGCAAAAGTGGTCTCCATTGTATGCCATTCCCTATTAAAACGGTCCACTTTTGCTCTGAGCACCTCATTGTGCAAGTTGCATGCGATTTTTCGAACAAAACGTTCTCAAATCAATGTAAGTAGTGTGAGTTTGAGGATAGGATTCTCACATTTGAAGATCTTATTCTCATATTTGATATTGTAAAATTCGGCTACAGGTTCTTTATTTCGTACTGACCATTTTTTATATTTTACCGATCAAATTTCATATTTTATTGATCAATTTCGATTTTTCACTGACCAAATTTGATTTTTTACTAACCAAATTTTATTTTTTATTGACCAAATTTAACTTTCTACCGACACCAAGTTTGACTTTTCTCCGATCGAATTTGATCTTTTACTGACCAAATTTTATTTTATCCGCGCTCCTTTTTTTATATCTCTGGAATTTGTATTTTTTTGTAACTTGGCTTATATGGTCTGTGAACCAGTGGTTTCTGCCGATTACCTGGGGAGACCGGTTGTGAAGTCGCTCGACAGGCGCAGTGCAGTTAATTGAAATAAAATTGAATTGAATTAAATTATACTGACCAAATTTTGTTTTTTTACTGACCAAATTTGACATTTTACTGACCAAATTTAATTTTTTAGCGATTTTTAAAGGTTTTTACCAACCATATTTAATATTTTACTGACCATATTTTATTTTTAACTGACTACGTTTGATTTTTTACTGACCAAATTTAATTTTATACTGACCAAAAAGTTGCAGCCAATCATAGAGCATATGCTTTAGGGGGAAGTACCTATGCTTGATACCATGGGAAGCTTCATAATAACTAAATTTTGATGAAAATCGCTTAATTTAAATAATCCCTTAATATAATTTCATTCATAAAATAACTTAACTAGAAAATTCTACAACATAAACTTAAGATGCGAGTGTTGAAACTTCAGCCATATCTAGTTTATACCTAAACTTTTTGGCTTATTCATTATAAAGATTAGAAAAAATCCTGAGATTATAAAATTAGAAACGTCTTTACTTTTGTTTAGTTTATTAGAATTAAAAAAAAACTATCAGGAAGGTTTTTGTTTTCCTTTTCTCACATTATTTTGAAGTATTACTTCCTCTTACATCGAAGCTATAAAAAGCATCAAATTACAACTTCATAACTTAACAAATTAAAATTTAACTTAGAATTGCCCCAAAAGCCCTTATGGATGGCATTGGAATTGAGAATGGTAATTGGGAATAAATAAGGGACCAAACGTGAGGTCTGGGTTCTAGGGTCCTTAAAATCGTCGACATTACATTAATCTAATCTATATCACTGTAATTATAAAATAATAGGTGTGATTATGAAGGAATCACACCTAATAAATAATATTTGAAATTTCCATTTCAGTGCAGTTTTGGAAAATAGTCTTTAAAAACCAATTTTCAGGATTATTTCAAATTCCTCCCCTTAGAATAGGCATTCCTCCAGAACCATAAAATAAAACTTGTTTTGCTCCTCTATGATTATACAAAAAAATATTTTGTAAAACTGTTCGTAAATGTTTGTGAATTCCTTTTTGGGGACACACGAAATATTCGTAAATCGTATAACTCACTAAAACGTTCGTAATTGTTTGTAATTTTTGCAAACATTATTCGTAACATGATCACTAACATAATTGTTAACATTTATTCGTAAAGTTTTGTGAGACAAACAAAAATGTAGGAACAAATGTTTGTAAAAGAACAAAAAATGCCTGTCTAATTATCATGTTACGAGCAATGTGAAAAAGTACAAACTTTTACGAACTTGTTTGTGGATTATAGGATTTATGAGCATTTCGTGAGTCCCCAAGAGAAATTCTTAAACATTTACAAACAATTTCACAATTTTTTTTCGCGTAGTCAGGATATCCTAACAAATAGGGTAAGTGTGCCAAATTTCGGCATAGTTGCATGCAAGCGCCAAAGTCTCAAGTTTGAAATGTAATATCTTTAATAGAAATTGATTTTTTTCATTCCTTCTACTTTAGGAGTGTTGCTTAGAACCTTGTAGACAGTTTCTCGTCTTTATTTACTTTAAAATCGTTCTTAATACATTTTATAATGAATAAAAATATAGACAGAGCTTTGGTTCCCTATTTCGGCCACCTTCATTCTCATAGTTCCTTGCCCTTCGGGAATTCTTCCAATGTCTTTCACTTTCACATCATCTCGTTTTCAAAGCTACATTTTTTGTTATTCTTTTGCATTGTATAATCTCTAGAGTATGTAAAAACTAAAAAATCATGGAAATTCGAGGAACAAAAAAGGTGGCCGGAATTGCAAGCTGGCCGGAATTTGGCACATTTACCCTAATTGTTCTCATTTGTTCGTAAAGTTTTGTCAGACAAACAAAAATGTACGAACAAATGTTTGTAAAAGAACAAAAATTGCCTGTCTAATAATCATGTTACGAACAATGTGAAAAAGTACAAACTTTTACGAACTCGTTTGTGGATTATACGATTTGTGTGCATTTCGTAAGTCCCCAATAAGAATTCATAAACATTTACAAACAATTTTACAAAATATGTTTTTTTCGTGTAGTCAGGACATCCTAACAAATAGCCTTTTCAGAATTACTAGGTCAAGAAAATACTTTCAAAGGACTTCCTAAAATCTTCCAATTATGTAGAAAATATCACTCACGCAATTCAATATGTTCCCTAAGCAGTAATTGTAAAAATTGTTCAAAGAACTTTGTTGCAAAAACTTTGTTAATTAATCTTAAAATATTTTGGAAAGTTCCATAAAGAATAATTCGCCAAATTTGAGTTTTCGTGTAAAATTAACGACCAAGTTTCCGCTTAATGTGCCAATATTTTGGTAAATCGCAAGAGTTGCATGCAAACATTTTTAGTCAATTTATTAGTTGTTATACAATTCGTGCCTGTGTCATGCAACATAGATAAGCATCAACATTAAGTAATTACGAGTCCACGTGGCAAATTTGCACAATAAACTTTGGTGGAGACACATAAAGTGAAAGTGCTACATTTTATCATGAGGAGATGCAACAAGAAAGTTTTTGTAAGGTGGAACTTATTGAAAATTTAATTAATTATAGAAGTGTAAAATTTAAGAGATTGTCGAGAGAGAGAAAAAAGGAACATAAAATGGTTTTTTTTGGTTTTGCTTTTGTTTTTTTGTTTTTTTGTTTTGCGAAATAAAGTCGAAAGACAGTACCTTGGACGTACAAAAACAACACTCAAATTCTGTTGGGACTTCAGTCTCTGGTCTGTCTTTGTTCTTCACATTTGGCGGCTGCTCCATAGCCACTTGACGCCGAAGTTCGGCCACCTCCTAAAATGGGTTTGTTAGTTCAAAACCAAACAAAAATCAGGATGGGATTGACCTCAAACTTCCGGGTGAGGTCGAAGGGGGGAAGAAAGGTTATTTAAATGCCGTGGTAAAAATTGTTGTTTTCTTTTTTTTCGGCGGGAAGAAAAGCAAAAGCTGAAGCTTATTGCGCCTTTTACAGTCTCATCTTTATCTCCTCTAGCAAATATTTGATATATTTAAAAAAAAAATATGTATAATTTCTTGTGCTAAGGATCTTGCAAGAAAGTTAGCGAAGCATTAGCAACATTCCGAGAGAAGATATTTTACAAATTGCTTTCTTTTTCTCAAAAGTCTTATTGATTTTGTTTCAATGGCTGGTTATTAAAAGCTTCATGCAAAAAATATAGCAGCTTTCTAAAATTTTCTTCAGACTCTCAATGCTCTCAATGATACCTTTTCTTTTTCTTTAAATTTCATTTCAAGATATAATGTTTATTTAAAGATATATCAACGGTGGAAATAAAAAGAAATGTATACACAAAAAATAAATTATTCTCCTCACGAAGAGCTATTTACAAAAGAAAATCTTATTAGAATGAAATCTGTTGCTTTATTTGAATCAAATGAATCCAATTGTGGGAATTTCTCTTTAGCAATCACTCCAAATAGTCAAAACCTCCGCAGATAAATTTTGTTAGCACTTCAACAATTTCATTCATTTACCGAAAAAAATCCATAGCGCAAAAAGCATTAACTGCCAAGTTGTTCTTTGCTTTCCATTAAGATTGCAAGAAATCAATATCAATGTAATTTTCACAATTTAAAACTCTTTTCTTCGGATATATTGATGAACAAAAATTATTATGTATGCAAAATGTTCTAAAAAAAAAACATGTTTAATTGCTTTTATCTTTCTGAGATACCTCTATTGTCCTCTGCTGTAAGTACTAAGCACAGTGTGAATGAAAAGAAGTAATTTGCTTTTTAACACCTCTTCAAGTGTATCAAATTAGCAACATTTTGTAAAAAGAAAATCATTTAAACAAAAAATACTTCAAATGTAGTAAAACACAAAAGGACTATCCACTAAGAAAATATGTCCAATTGCAAAAAGAAAACATTCCGTAATTTTCAGAAGACACTACCATTGTAATCTAATCTTTTTTTTTTGCTTACGGTTGACAATCTTTCAATTGTTCTTAATGTGATATCTTTTATTGAATACTCCTTCAAAATTATTGCTTCGATGGTATAATTGAAATAAAAGACGAGGAAGATTGACTCAAAAGAGGTGGAAAGATTGCAGACTTACCGCTCGAGTTGCCATCATTTGCATCGGATTGTGAACCGGAGTATCGTTCTGAGTTAGTGGTTGACTTTCATCCTGTTCATCATCCATTTCCCTCTCCTGACGATCCCTTTCGAGGAGACGACGCTGAAGCAATGGACTGTACTGAGGAACGACATCGAGAGTCTGTCCACCTCCAGTTCCCTATTAAAATACCAAGAATTGCAATATAGACAATTGGGTCATTAATAGTAAATTAATAGCTTTGAACAGAGTCTATTTATAAATAGTAAATGTATGTACTAAAAGATAATAACAATCTAGGGAAGGATAAATACATGCATTTATTTTTTCAGAAAACTGTTTGAATCGTAGGGGAAGGTGAGGTCACTTTGAGCTGTGGAGCTACATTGTTATACGATTTTTTCGCATTTGCTAAAGGAAACTGGGTTTTAAGATTATGTAATTTGGGTAGACAAAACAATTGTGAATCTGAATAAAATATTTGTAAAGACCAAGTTCATTTAGAAATAGGTGAAAAAATCATAAATCAATGTAGCCGAACAGCTCAAAGTAGCCCCACCCCACATTCCCCTACTTAATGAAAAAATAATGAATATCCTATTATTCCGCTAAATATTTTAAAATAGTCTAATTGTCAATAACCACACTGAGAAAAAAAAACTAACACTTTTTATGTGTAAAAATATATCAACATTTTTTAATGTTAATTTTACACCTTTTTAAGGGTAAAATTAACATGAAAAAGGTTAACTTTAACCCCCTCTACACCTAAAAAGGGTAATATTTACACCGATTTCGGATCAATACTGCAGGGTAAAATTAACATTTCCGGAATGTAATTTTAACTTTTCCGGATTTCTCTCAGTGCAGGAAAACCAAAGAATAGTTATCTCAAATACCATTCATAAGAGGCCTAGGGCAAAAATGATAAATCAAAAATTTCAAAACTCGATATGTTGCAAGATAAAATATATTGAGGCTTAAAATTTTTATTCTAGATAGGTAGGGGAATGTGTGCATGTGTGGAATGTGTACACACAGAGTGAACCTTCAAACGATGCGAATTTTCTCTTGGTTTGCAAAGAGCTGACTTACCATTTTTCATATCGTTTCAGAAGCTTAACAATTATCGATCTTATGGCTAAGAAATGATGAACTAGATCTTTGCAAATAAAGAGAAAATTTGCGTTGTTTGAAGATTCACTCTGTGCGAACCATGCCAACATTCCCCTATTAAAATATTCAAAAATTGAGAAAGGAACAAGGAATATTTTCCTTACGGAAGTTATCAATTTTGAATGCGTTTTTTTCAAAATTTTAATCTAATAAACAAAAAATCAGTTTTCGTTTTCGGATTTTCTGCAGAGCTTTCCCTCCAAACTTATTTTATCCAAAGCAAGATTTATGAGCTTCGGGGATTACTCAATCTCGTAATTTAGCAGGTATAAAGGCAGAGTACCAGCGATCGGCAGTGTTCTTTGGATCATCAGGTTATTACCAAATTGTTGCAGCAATTCAAATGAATTTTTAAAAATTGTTAGCAACTTTTCACCATTTTACTCTCACAAGAATGCAGTGCATTAGCTCAGATTTCATTTATAAAACCAATTTTCCGTGAGACATCTAATTAAATTTGTGACGATCCGAGGTACAGAATACCATAGTTGCCATTTTTTTTACAATAAATTAAAAATAATTTATTGTAAAAATTTAAAATTCAAATTCACAGATATAGTTTAGTTAACTGGATCACTAATATACCGATTAGCATAAACAAAAATACCAAAAGTATTTTGAGGCTTTTTTCAACTAAATATCGAGCATGTCTCTTAATGTTCCGATCCGGGGTGCTCTTCCCTTATATCGAAAGTAGTTATGCCGCATATTTTTTTTATTTGGAAACAAAAAACTTAAATATTAAATTTAAAAAATAGGCTTACTATTGTAAACATGCAATTATTTGTCTGACAAATAATAAATTAATTTAATTTTGTATTTAACCTATTTCACCGAAACATAAACTGAAAATTTGATGTCATACCCTAAAAAACTCTTTTAAAACCTGTCGTTTTTGCATCTAGTTCTAAATAAAACAAGATTTTTATGTGTCTTTTTTGCATAACTTTTATTTATATAATTAGTACGTAATTTCTAGAAAATTTCTGTTATTGAAAAAAAAACAGTAAACCTACGGTGCCGGTTATAAAAATCTTATCGTTTTCCTAATTAAATAAGCACTAAAATAACAACATATTTTCTTTTCTATTTCAACATAATAAAAAAATTGATTTGAGCCCCCAAGCACATAACAGTAGAATACTTCAATTGTATTTTCTGATTTCTTTTTTTAACTTTAAAAATTCAGGAATTGCGTCCGATTTTTGGAGAACCTATTCGAAAAAAAACTTCCTTTGCAGTACTCTAGATTACTCAGAATATAACAAAATATTTTTTTTAGCAGATGAGTTAAACTCCTATTTGCACGAAAGAATTATTTGGAGGAATTATATATAAATGTTACCATTTTTGATGTAGGGGAGACTGGGGCAAAATTTGTCAAAACGAAAATTTCAATATTCACTATTTTCTAAAATAAAAGAGACTGAGGTTTGAAATTTTTATTATAGATAACCTTCATGAACCTTCTTAAACTTGCAAAGTTTCATAGAATTCGAGGAAGGATTATGTAAAATAAAAAATAATGAAATTTTAAGCCGTATTTTTGGAATATTTGACTTACAGAAAATATCAATACTGATTAGCTCAATTTAAGCACATTTCTCGTTAAGATAGAGAAAAAAATATCATCGACAAAGTTGTAGATGAATACATTTCCTATAAAAATATGTCTATTTGATATTTTTAACGTTTTGCGAGAGTAAAACGTGACAAATTATCCGAATACTGACAAAATTTGTCCCAGCAATTTTAAGAATCTCCACAAAATCGACTTTTAGAAAATAATTTGAAAATCACATTTCTTTCGAAATAGAGAAAAATAGTCTTCCGCAATGTTGTAGAGCAGTAAATTTCCTATAAGAATATGCTTATAATAAAAAGTTTAAGTTTTCTCAGAGCTCGTGAAAGAATTAAATATGCGTTTTGACAAGTGTTGCCCAAGTCTCCGCTACATATTTTACACCAAGTTTCATCTTGTAAAGTAGCTTGTGTTCAAGGAAATAAAAATCCGTTGTCAAAGTATGATTTTGAAACACTTGCTTAGAAGAAATATTTAGTTTTTTTTGATTATTCTGAATCGTGACTAAAAAGCAATTTTTTTCAAAAAAGGTTTCCGAAAATCAGGTCCCAATAACGGCTCAATATTTGTAGAAAAGAAATCACAAAACGAAATTAAAATGCTATTCTTTTATGTTCTTAAGAACTTAAATAAAAAAATATACCAGGGTGAAAGGAACCGGTGGCAGCCAAAATCTCCAAAACCAAAATCCCGAAAGCCAAAATCCCGAACGCCAAAATCCCGAAAGCCAAAATCCCGAAAGACAAAATCCCGAATGTTCGAAATCCTGAAAGGAATGAAATTATGTGGAGGAAAATGTTTAGAATAATTTCCCAAGACACAGAAGATTTCCCTTTGCCTCCAGCAAGCGCGGGTGTAATCGTGGGAGTAGCTGTGATACTTTTAAGTATTCGGGATTTTGGCCTATTCAGGATTTTGGCTTTCGGGATTTTGACCGAGACCCGAAAGGAACACCTATTGACACTTTCAGAAATCGTGTCAGGACTTATTGACACCCTAATCTGTACCATTTGGGATACGAAATTTGAACATCTTTCCTTATAAGAAAACGTAGACTAAGGAAAAACGTCATATTAAATATATACATTTTATTAGACACTTCAAATAAATTTCATGATTTTGACAAAAGTGTCAATATAGGTTCCCTGTCGAAGAGGTATTCCTTCGACCCTATATTTTAAAAAATCGAAAAATTATACAGTTTCTGATCTACGCAATCCACAAAATCCCTTAAATTAATTTGTTTCGGGTTTTTGTGCGAAATTCAAATCAGTAAATCTTTAAAATTTAAATATAGTGTCGCAGGAACACCTGTTCGACAGGGAACCTCTATTGACACTTTGTCAAAATGGTGAAATTTATTTAATGCGTGCAATAAAATCTAAATATTATAACGTTTTTTCATGAATCTGCGTTTTTCGATGAGGATAAGTGTTCGAATTTCGTATTCCAAATGGTACAGAGTAGGGTGTCAATAAATCCTGACACGAGTTCTTAAAGTGTCAAAAAGTGTTCTTTTCGCCCGAAACATTTTAAAATTGTTCAAAATCGTTTCTTTGGAAGCAGTTGTGAAATTTAATTTAAAACTTGAAAAGTTCATTGTCTAGTTCCAGCCTTGCTAATTGTGCTCTGGACTCCCCTAATGACTAATTTTATTCATTTAAATTTTGATTATTTTTCTTATTAAAAGAGAACATCTAAAAATATCAAAAAATGCGCTCATTGGGCTTGACGACTCTTTAATTCGTCTAAGAACTTATTTTGCAGTGTGAGGTTATGCGGAATTTATAACCTTTAAAAGTATTTTTTTAACGCGCACAATAAACATCTAAATAAAACAAAATATTTTCACTAATCATCTTATTTTTTTTTCAATTAATCATCGACTAGTTAATTTAAAATTTAATGCAAGTTATTTTAATATTTCTATTAAAATATTGGATTTTACAATATTTTAATCTATTTAATTAAAATGAAATAGTAAACATCATGTAACGGTGGTTAATTTTTTCTCAAATAGTGTTTTATCTCTGGAGAAGTTTGAGCTTTATGCATTTACAGTCTGAATAGCTTTTAAGGTTATGTTCACTACAACCTCACTTCGCATGTTATTACATTAATAAGCTAATAAGACCCAAAACACGCCCCTGGCAAGTTGCCTGAAATTTGAAGTCACTTTCTCATACTTCGATTTAAATTTATATGGGAATTTTTTTGCACTCGCAACCGTCACGCTAAATCTAAAAAGTGAGAAGTTTTTCCGTATTATAAGATACCTTTCCGTATGGAGGGATAAATATACTAAATTTTTGTTTAAATAATTTTTTTCTTCGGAGCACTGTGAGCTGAGTCCGAGATCAATTTAGGCAATTGGCTTCAAATAGCTCCATAAAAAAAATTAACTTGCCACATGCTTGACCCAATATTTTATTAATCTACACCTAAATTAGTACAATAGAATTTTATCCACTCACCTGAGATGAATTGCTCCTCAAGTGCGACGCCACATGATCATAATTCCGATAACAGCCCGTTCCTGTGATGGCGGGATTTCGTCCGGACGCTGATTCACCTTCCGTACTGTTGCCGTCTGTTTGCGAAAGGTTGTGTCCTGTGGGTGACCCCGGGTAGCGCGTCAAGCCAAAGAATTTGTTTCATTTCGTTTTGAAAGGGGGAGTTGATTTTTTTACGCGATGCATACACAAAGTTGAGGTTAGAAATTTTCGAATAAAAGTATACTTTACTTGTGGACTTTAGCTTAATACCTTTAAGAACGCTTGATAACAGAAAATACGAGACGTATTACAAAAGCATAGGATTTTTAGTACAATTTTTTTATGTGATTTTTTAGGTTAGGTATTTGACTGAAATATTGAGGTTAAGGACGAAATTGCGATAAAATAGTGAGGATTTAAATTTATTCAGGTAAAAGTTTAATTTGTACTTATTTGTTTGATAAAAGCGTCAGGCATTGGTATTAGAATATTGTTTTATTAAGTTAACCTAAATTAGTTCAACCCTTATTCTGATTTTGAGAAAGGACTTTACACATGTCAATCATTCTCTACACTTATTTTCTCATTTCCTACATTCACGAAAGCATTCCAGAAGGACTTCACAGTGGTTACATAATTCATGTTAATTTCACTTCGTGTTAAAGATACAGAAAGAAAAAAACACGTATAAAATACATAAAAGAAATGAAAAACACATTAGAAAAGCATAGGAAAAGTGCCACAGAATTGATTCAATCGGAGAAAATCCAGTTGAAGCTTTAAAGCTCTAAATAAACGTCGTGTCAGTGGAAATTCAATTCCACACATTTTAAATTAAACTTTCCTTTTCAATAAATGGGATATTTAAAGAATAATTTATTGGAAAATCTCAGATGTTTTTTTTCACGTATTTCGCCATTTATTTCATCTTTTTTTCTTGTCTTATATAGAATGCCTTAAATTTATGATTCGAAAAAATTCAGTTTTGCATTGTTCATGGGTTTTGTTAATTAGTAAATTTCTTTAATACACATTTAGTTAACAATTAGTTGCAAAAGAAATTCTTTTTTGTGTAATTTAAAAATGTTCTATACACGTAAAATCGATAAATTCCATCTAATATTATTTTCTGTACACACACAGAGAAGTGATTTTGAGAAAGCGGTGTTGAATTTGGGGTTGAATTTGGTGTTGGTGTTGCTTGAACACCAAACGTAGTAGCATTCACACCAAATTAACACCTAGTTTTGAATCAATGGTGTTGTATGAAATGCTTTGGCGGTGTTGTATTAACTCCGCCACAGAAATCTCTAAAATGGTGCAAAAGTAACACCATCAATTTTCTAAACAGTGCTGTTGCAACGCCAAACGGTGTTCGTCGCTCACCATCGAACACTATCCTTCGTGCACTCTCTTTCCTCCCCGCTGCATCAGTACCAAATTGATCAGTGAAGAGTACGGAAGAAAGTGATATTGCGCAATTTTCTGTGATTTATCTAATCTATCTTATTGTGTTAATTAGTGCATTTTTGTTCCATATAATCAAGTGAAATTATAAATAAGTGGCTTCTGGAACACATTGAACTTGAAAGTTTTTTATTTGCCGATAATATGGACAATAATTCAGTGGCAGAAGTGTTTTCTCTTCTATGTGAATGGGGGTTTCCAGTGGACATTGCTCAGAGATTTCTTGGTGAGTTTATCTTTTGATTAATCATATAAGGGAATTACTCCTCACTAGATCTCAAAAATCCTATTTATTTAAAATTGTATTAATTAATTAATTGTAATTACTATGTCTTACATTTTTGTATCGTAACAAATATATTTTTATTGACATTGTTTTTTTTATATTTACTTTTCAGATTTGGAAATCGACGAAAGTGTTTATAAATTTATGACGGAAAGCGACATCAAGGAAATATTCTAAAACGGTCTAAAAAGTAAGCTAAAATTTCTAGCTAAACTAGGCGAATGGAGAAAGCCAATGCAAGAGTCTGAAAAGAGTAATTCAGAAGATGTCCCTGTAAATGTGCAACCATCATCGTCAACGAAACTGAAAAAGGACGAAATTTTAGAAATGATTCTAAAGACTGAATTCAATACCGAAGAACTAGAAAAATTAAATTCTCTAATTGAAAAACACCACACTGAATACGTTAAGCTATTTGGTTATTTGAAATCTAAGCATAATTTCTTTGTTCACTACAAAACTGTCTTACTAACATCTTTAGAAAGTTTTAACTCATTTTGAATCTTCGTTTAGTTGCTATCCAGAGTTTTGTGTGACATGTCAGAGAAAAAGCAACAAAAAATATTTGTGCAAAAGAACTCATTTCCAATTTCAAGCAAAATACCGATTTAAAATTATCTGACTAAAATAAATTTATTTTTTACTGAGAGATATGTCATTCTATTTTGTAAATTTTATTCAAAAAAAGTAAAAATGTGAATTTTAGAAGCAAAAAGAGTTTCAAAAATTTTTTTATATTCTCTCACCTAGCGCCTAAGCTAAAAGATACAATGAAGAATGGATGGTTTTTCGACTTTATTGGATCATAATTATCCTAGAAAACATTTTCTTACAACTTTTTAAAATAAAACAAGAACTGTGATGTATAAGACCGCAAATATGAACTCTGAAAAACTAATGGAAATGTAAAAATATTTGAGTATAAAAATATGTGATCGAAAAGATATTAATTAAAAAAAAAATGTAAATGATGTAAATACTATTCTAAAAATCCTTCAATTAAAAATGATTATCAGAGATACAAAATTTGTGCATAATTTATTTTATTTTGATACGGATATGGATTTCGATATGGGATCATTTAAAAAAATCGTTATATTAAAAAAAAAAGGTGGGGAATTTACACTGTTATTGGTGTAAAAGGAACATCTATATTTTCTTGAGATGGTGTGATACAAAATCCACAATGGTGTTCCAACAACGCTAAATTTGGTGTTAATAATTGGTGTAAAATTGGTGTAATCAGAAACCCAAAGCCGGTGTTAGTTGCTTTGTGACACCACTTGGTGTATTCTGAACACCGAATTGGGGTTAGTTGATTTTGGGGTTGAGGTTGGTGTGTCCGACAACACCATTTGGAGTTGTTATGCCACTAAAATTTCTCTGTGTGCACAGAGACAGATAAAAAAGATAAAAAAGAATAAATTGAAAGGAAACAAGACACAGTATTTAACAATTCTGTAAGGAACTCGCTAAACAGATTAATATGTCTATTTTATCTGTTTTCAAAGTAATAACTACGATTTTCATAAAATAACATAAAGGAAACATCAATGAAAAACCTTTGTTGCAATTACTGGAAGAAGTGTATAAGAGTTTCAATATCTCTTTGTTTTTTTTCTAGATTCGAGAACAGTTTACATATGTACAAAAAATATTTTATTTATAAAAAAATTAGATTATGTTGTTATTTCTTTTCTAAAAAGTGCAAATTTGTTAAAAGTTACGTTTTGACGTCAATGTAAGTTATGATTTGCAATATTTTGCTTTTTTATTTGATAATATTCACTATTTTGAAAATTTTAGGTCATATTTTTCATGTTATTTGCAAAATGCTTGTTTTTTGTGATGTGTTATTGATTTTCTTATTTATTTTTTTAAATATATTTTGAGAGTATAATGTTTTTCTTTAGTAGTGTTGGAGTTTTTCTTTTCAAAACTATCTAATCAATGTGATTGCTTTATTATTTTTCTCACCTAATAATTGTTATTTCTTTTTTTTGGTTAAAATATCTGTAAGGCAGGGAACACACAGCAATTTATTTTCAGCGCATTTCTTTTATTCATAAACATTACATTAAAATTGTTTCATGACATTATCTGTCAGAAGCTAGTGCCGTCATCCATTTAAAGTCAAGATGACGGTATAACTGTTGTCATTTTGAAAGGAATTTGACGTATAAAAATGTCAACAAGTATAGTATAAAAAGCATGCTTTGACTGTGGACGTATTGTTTTTTTTTTTCTTCAAGAGTCATTAATTGGCTTCTTATATTACTTTCTTAATCATTAAACTACCTCTTCGTTTTGTCTATTCAGTTACATTTTTTTTTGTGATTGAGAAAATTTCTATGACTAATGGAATTCGCGGATGAATTAAACTGAATGACGTAAGGAGATAAAAACATCGATTTTTTTCTATATTCCTAAAACTGTCAAAAAGATGTAGATCTTTTGTGACATAACCTATCCTATTTTTTGTGACAATGCTCAAGTGTAACAAGAAAATAGGGGACTATCTAGTTGTTGATGCAGCATCATATTCAGCATCGGAATCGCTATTTTTATTAAGTTCTTGAATACGTGCAGAAAGGCGTTGTCTTCGTGGTGTAATTGGTGTATCATAGGAGTCCTGGGGCGGTTCAAGGAGGACACATTGGTCACCTGTGGTGAGTCAAGAGAAATAATAACCGTCTTAACGTTGGTTATGGAAGTGGGCAACTTCTTGTTTCTTCTTGTAACATTTCTCATGAGGGATTTTCTGTGTATGTGTTGTTTTTTTTAAGTGTAACTGAGTGCAAATGATGTGTAAAATAGTAATTTCTTTATACATCAACAAAGGGGAGAAATTCTATGTTTTCTATTTTATTTTATCCTACATTTCATTCGTGGGATTTACTTGTCACATACAAGAAAAAACTTTTTACTTTAAACTAGTACAGTAAATCATCTCGTATGCCTTCCAGAACATTTTCATAAACTCTTCCACTCCCAGATAATTCATATTACTATGTAAGTTTCCATCTATACAAATAACATAGATTATTTTGTATGATATTGTACTACACTTTATATTTATGTGTGCATTCAATAATTCAAAAAGTTTTATCATAAAAGTTTTCCCTTCTGTCTTCACCCATTCATTTTCTAGCTATTTATATAACATTGAGGAAAAAACGTAAAAGATCCTCTTATACTTTTCACAAGATGACGCATCCTTTCCTTCAATCCAATACACTATAATATTACACAATTTTATTTTGTCAGAATCCAAAGTGTTCTTTACTATTAGTGTATTTATTGAAGTGAAAATAAAGCACTCAAGTTTGGCGTTCATTTTCACTTTGTGGAGGAAAACTCTGTAAATTAATACTTTTGTGTTTACTTCAAAACATGCTTCAATCTTAATTAGATATTTAATTGATGTCTGAATAATTATTTTCTATTAATAGACAAAAAAGTGACGAAGTATATACTTAACACTATATCATAAACCTTCCTTTCTTCATAGTTACACAATATCTCTTATACCTCATACAATTTATTTCATTCTACAAACTAGAATTGGAAATAGTTTACGACTAATACAAAATTAATTGAGATGTCCAACTACCTTAACACTGAAATCGATATGTATTATCTTTCTACATTCTATATTTCATTATTTTCTTCGTCTGTACGGTCTTTCAATATTGGTCAAAATATCACCAAGACGATGCAGGGAAAATAATTGAAATGACACCATGCACTAAGAAATTAATATATAATATCTATCGGAATTACTTTCCCTATATCTGAGCAATGTCAGCACGTGTCTCAAAATGAATTAATTAGCAAAAGAAGCCAATTCTTTTCTCTCAATGTAATTTTCTTGCTCAATTTTTTTTTAAAGTTCACTTTAATGTCTTAAAGTGACAATTTCAAGATATAACGATAGAAAAAATGTTAGCAATGTTGGTGTGTTTAGCGAGTTGATTTTACAACAAGTCAAAAGACACACAGATACAGGAAAAACAAAATGGAAAATCAAGAAAAAAACACAGAAAACACAGGAAAGATATCACACGAACTCATAAAACATAATTCTCTACCACGACAATTCACATTCATTAACACTAAAAACTTTATATTAAACATATCCATCATGCTCTAAGTTTTGACTATCCTAGATTTTATCCTTATCTAAAATTTGCGTATAAATATGTTTTCTATGTTTTTTCTATGTACCAATTATCTGTCAAAGAGACGTCAGCCTACTTTTGACATCTTTATGACAGAATAGCCGTTATAAAAAAACATAGAAAACTAACGTAGACTCAAACATAATGTACCATTATACCTGTACCAATACAAAATATTTTGAGGTTATGTAAATGTAACTACAGTTTATTGATGGTTTATTTAAGAGCATTAATCGTATTCCTCTCTGCAAAAGGATATAGATTGTTCCATATTGAGTTGTTCATTTATCGCTAGAGGGAATATGAAGCGTTGTAGAGCTAGATAACAACTGCATCTGACACAACAGTATCGCATTTCAAATGTGATGAAATTAGATTCAATATGACGCTTCGTTTATTGACTTGTGAAATTTCGTTTATTCACTCATAATCAAAATTTACAAACACCGAAATTTGTGATGTTTTGGAAATCCTCTTAATAATCAAAAGCACGATAATTGCATCGTAAGATTAATGGAGTATTACTAGGAAAATTGTATATTATTGATTAGTACGAATAACGAGTGTTCGGTGGAGGTGGAAGGGAATATCTAATGCGAGCTTTGCTTATTGGTTTATACCAATTTCAAATCAAACTATTCGAAATTGATAATCCATATACCAGAAGTGCTTATGAAAAGAGAATTATGTTTCATCAGTCAAGTATCTCGGGGTGTTATTCACGAGCGATAATGGTAGGATGGACGCGGAACTCTTGTCGCGAATCAATTAAGCTTCTGCAGTCATGAAGGAGCTTGGTAGGAAGGTCGATCTTAATCATTCGGCGAAATTATCGAGTTTCAAAACTGTGTACATTCCTATTCTCAACTATGGTAATGAAATTTGGGTAATGACCGAAAAAGTAGGATAATGAGTAGAAGCTGTCGAAATAAAGTATCTCCGAATGGTTAAGGGAATCATTCGTCGAAATCGAGTAAGGAATGTGGCTGTTCGTGAGGAGTTACTTCCTCAAGTTGAGAGATCACAACTTCGATGTTATGGTCATGTTCAGCGCATGAATGAAGAAAGATTTCCCAGAAAAGCTATAGACAAACCATTGTGACAGACCTAGGACAAGGTGGCTTAATCAAATTCAGAATTTTGCATGTTAGCGCCTTTGGATCCAATCTGAACATCTACCTGAAGTGGCGGAGTATCGACAGGCGTAGGCTGTTAACATTGATGTCATGGGAGCAAGGAAGAAACCTCCATGCGTATTTAGGACTTTAATCGGAACTAAATCGGTGCTCCTGGACAGTCTCCGAGGTCTGACTGATCCTTTTACCACGAGGCTTAAATTGAGTGTCGAAACGTGTCGACACGATTAATAATAATAATTGATGTCATGGGCCTGAAAACCCAATAAGGATAAGCGGTTGATAATGATGATGAAATGGAGTGTTTTTGAACATGTGTTTAACTTGGTGTTTAAGCCAAAGAGTATTTTGTTATTGGTTCCAGTCAGAACGAGTGACACCCAATCCTCAGTTCTAGACCTTTCACTATCTAGGTGACTGCTCTACCAATGAGCTATGGAAGCATTCGCTCTGACTGAGTATTCTGCCTGACTTGTTTTCGACTCACTCCGAGTCTTCTAACTGTATCATTCGTAGTTGGTAAAAGTCAGGCAGAATACTCAGTCAGAGCGACTGCTCCCATAGCACAGTGGTAGAGCAGTCGCCTAGATAGCAAAAAGTCCTCAGTTCGAATCCAAGTGAAGGCAGGAATTTTTCCTGTCTCAGATGAGAACTGAGGATTGGGTGTCGCTTGTTCTGACTGAAACCAATAACAATGAGGAAATGATGACGTTTCATCATCAGGACCACGTTAGAGTATTTGAACTTTGTCAGAAACTTCAACAATTTAGTTTTAAAGTTTCAAATGCACCAGTTTTAAATGCCTAACATAGCTTCATCGAATTACAATTTCTTCTCGATTCAACAAAAGTTCTTTGATGAAACTAAATTGAACACGAGGAAAGACCATGAAAACCAGTTGCAAGGAACTTTTACCTAACTGTAAGAAGATGAGGAATCTTTGGTTAAGGAACTCTGTCGAGGCACAGGGAAGAAAACTCTTGAATAATAAAAATGAGCAATCTATTAAAAATATACTCTTCCGGGCCTCTGGCTCTAGGCTACCTGTTGAAGGCCAGAATTAGAATTCGGCTCGAGGGACGAAATTTTTAATATTTCACAGGACTTATTGAACATAAGACTTTAACAATTTCACGTGGCTCCTCACTTCAACTTGATATACGGCTATGAAAATTAGTGTTTGGTTATCAAGATGGCTGAAAAGTATAGACTGAAGTTAGCTTCAATTATGATGTTTGAATTCAGCGCCAGTTGAAGTCTAGGCTTTGGGATTACTTATCTAAATTTTTTACCAAATACGAACAACGGATTTTCGAGAGAAATGCATTGTGCTGTTATGTTGAAAATAACGATAAATCGAAAACAACATGAAACTAGTGCCCTAGAATTTATCCAATTGTTCATCTTTAATATTGTTTAGTTTAATAATTGCAAAATTACATAGCAGAACAATGTTGATTGATTGTACATTATGTTTGAGTCTACTAAACTAAAAGGTAGAAACACAATAACACAGAACACAGTCATAGAAAAATTTATTCGAAGCCTTTGAAGACAATCATCTTCTATATTATGGTACCTATAAATATGTGTTTTCACATTCAAATCTGAGGATTAGGGAAATGAGATAGCAGCAAGTAAACCTTGAACTGACACTATTCTGTCAAAACATAGAAATTCAAGGAATAATTCTATGATAAAATTTCTTCAAGCTTTGACCTAAATTTATCATGAAGGATAAAATCTACTGCTTTACAGTTCTTCTGCGGCAGTAGTTTTGATCCTATTACAGGAAATATATTTGTATACCGAGATAGAACCAAAGTGTCATATTTTGAGGATTTGGGAGATAGTTTACGTTCAAGGACAAGCATAAGGGTTAAACAGAAGAAAAAGAAAAGAATTTAAATTATCTCACCTGTGTCAACGATGACATCAATGAGATCCATACTCTTGGCGAAAGCGTCCCTTAGATTGATATGATGGAAGGAGACGATGCTGCCCTCGCGCTTGGCCCGATCCAATGCTTCCCTACGCTTAAGAGCTTTTTCTCTACGCATCTGATTCTTATAGAATTCGGCGAAATTATTAACGATGATGGGAATGGGCAAAGCAATTACCAGTACGCCGCATATACAACACACCGTGCCAATGACCTTTCCTAGCGGAGTGGTGGGATAGATGTCCCCGTACCCCACTGTGGTCATCGTGATCCCGGCCCACCAGAATGTTTCAGGAATGGATATGAATTTGGTTTGGGGCTCATCCTTTTCGGCAAAATATGCCAAGGATGAGAATATGAGAACGCCCATTGCCAGGAACAACATGAGCAGACCGAGCTCCTTATATGAATTGCGCAATGTGAAGCCGAGCGACTGCAGGCCCGTGGAGTGGCGGGCCAGCTTGAGGATTCGCAGGATGCGCATGATGCGGAAAACCTGCACCACCCGGCGCACATCCTGGAACTGGTCCGTGGCGTTCTTGTTGGTTTCCAACAGGAACAGGGACACGAAGTATGGCATTATGGCAAGAAGATCTATCACATTGAGGCCGCCTTTGAAAAATTTCCATTTATCCGGAGATGCACTGAATCTCAATACATATTCTAGTGTAAACCATGAGATACAGACGGCCTCCACCATCGCCAGCTCGGGATTGTCCTGTGGCGAGCCATTGTGGTCGGCCTGGAGGGACGGTAGCGTGTTCAATGTCAATGCTACTGTCGACAGGACAATGAACAGGATGGAGATCACTGCGATCACCTGCAAGGCGAGTCGATTCACAAATAGCACAAGCACCATTTATACCATTTGATTTCTTCTCATCGGAACAAGAAAAAAATCCTTGGACCCTTTTTGTTTCAAGGAACGCTTCAAAATGTGACTCTTTTGCTTGATATTCAAAATGTTGTGTGAAGATTGAGATCAAATTGATAGATTGTGTGTAATTGCAGTAGAAAGTTACTGAATCAAACGGCATAAATGTATTGCAGTTTAGTAGATCTACAGGCGCTATGGAGTTTTAACCGATTGCCATACTAACCCTAAGTGTTTTTAAACGATTTTTGAGAGACTTTTATTTCATAAGAATTCTAAAAGATAATAACTTTTAATCGGAAACCAATTATTTAGGAGAAAATAGAAATATCCAACTTGTTCAAATGTTCTTTAAAATTAAAAATGGTTGCAAAAGCCTTTTAAACGTTTGAAACGAGCTTGTATTATATGAATCCCTAACTAAGAATCACAATGGCTGCCTTATAGAACCAAAACCTTGACAAGTCTTTTATAACTCTTTCAGGACGAGAGGGTCAAAAATTGGGAATCAGAAAAGTCACTTTTCCGATTTCTTTGAACAAAACAGAACTTTAGAGTTTAGAAGGCCGTAGGAAAAAATGTATTGAAAAACCGGTGTCCCTATCGTTCTTAAAGGGTTAAAGCGCATTTAAAAGGCTTGAAATGAGAATTTTGTGTTTAAATTCCAGTAGATCTTAAGCCCCTTAAGAGTGCGTCGCTTTACTTTTATTCACAGAGATAGAACCAAGAGCGATTTAACCCTTTAAGGACGATTGGGTCACCGGTGACCCAAAAATAGAATTTTTCCTATGACCTTCTCCAGGGCTATGTTTTTATCTAAAAAGTCGGAAAAAGTGATTTTTTCAGATCCTCAGTTTTTGACCTTCTCGTCTTTAAAGGGTTAAGTAGATTATAAGAATTTTGGTTCAAATGAAACTTAGAGAGGATTGTACAAGACAATGTACAAGTTATCCTTAATTAAGAATAGAAATCTTAAAATTAAGATAATTGTTTAAAGTTTATTCAAAAGCCTATGATGAATAAAGCGACGAGTGCCTTTAAAACTTTTGTATCATTAATATATAATTATTTTTATCTAAATTATTAACCGTTTACGAACGAATGGGACACCGGTGTCCCAAAAATAAAAAAAGAACTAATTTTTCGGACTATAGCCAAAAAATTGTTTTTGTTTTTGGGACACCGGTGTCCCATTCGTCCTTAAAGGGAAAAAGTCACCTACAATACGCCACTAGTCGTATTTTATTTGGTTGTTCATGAAACTGTCAAAACCTGTTATATTTATTTCGCTTTATCTTTGTTATCCTGTTGATTATCATTAAACCGCGATAAAGTTATCCTTATCGTTATATCAGTGTTATCATTGTCCATAAGGATATTTCAAATTTCGTAATTTTACAATGAACAACAAACTTTATTTAACTTTGTAATGGTATTTCATATCCGCTTATCCATGGATAATGAATAAATTTTGAAATGAAAACGATAAAACCTTTTCGTAAACCGTAAGATCGTCTTCAGACTAGAGGTTTACCCCAGTTCCCGCGAGTCTCAAAACCTTAAACAGCAACCGATTTTATTGATTTTTTCAAAATGTAATAGGTCATTTGCCCTTAATAATCCAATCCTAAGTTAAATTTTTCCATATGTTGAGGTATATGTTGAATTTCCAATACCAGTGAAGTATAAAAAGGCTTTTAGAAGCGTTAGGAGCAAAAAACAATTTTCTTTTTGAATTTCAATAAATTTTTGTAACCTTTTGTTTAACTTTGCAAAAAATAAAATTGAATACCCTGATGTAACAAAAAACATATTTTAAGATCTGCTATCTATGCATAGTAAGTATTTATTTAAAACCTAACGATGAAATTTCTTCTTTAACTTGAAAATCTTCTTATTATCTCTTTATTCACGTTATCCAGATTTTAGGTCTAAGTTATATTTTGATCGACATTACATATCATTTCGTGTATTGAGAATGTGTTTTTCAACCGAAAGGGTTTATAATTTTAGTCTCTTTCAGAAGGTCTTGGAATTAATGATAAGATCGAACCGGTTCCAATCGGTTCTGAACCGAGAATAAACCAATTATGAGCAGATAACTATGTTTTATCCGAAAATCAATTCTAATAGGGGGAAGTGGGGCACCTTTGAAATTGAGATTTTTCTTCTATGATTAAGTGGAACTGAGCTATATCAAAATATAATTTAGCTTCTAAATTTGTTTGTGCAGCTAAATTATATCACGATAAGGCTCAATTTTATTTAAAAATAGGTGAAAAATCCCAATTTCAAAGGTGCCCCACTTTCACAGGTGCCCCACTTCCCCCTACTTTTAAAACTATTTTGAAGTATCTTTTTAGAGGTTTATAAATCGGTTTGGTTCTGAACCGGTAAACGGTAAATGATGTAAAAGTCCTTTTGTCTAAGTCACGAGTTCCAGTATTTCGCAAAGCCAAGGATGCTTTGAAACCCTTTTTTTCGTCCTTTGTGTTTTTATCCTTGAATATTAGAATGATTTTTAAAAACCAAAATATGAAATATTTATAAAACTAATATTTCTTTTCGTTTTATCCATGCATATCAAAGCTACATTATCTAGACGAGCATCTAAAACAATTTTATTTTGTCTTTTATCTGCATTTTTCTCTAGCAGTTACATTAGATCTCGGATAAATATTAAGTAACTTTTTATTTATCAATGTGAACCTCGTATCTTTTACACATAAACGATTTTTTTCGATACCTTGGATAAATATTTATCGAAAATGCTTGAAGTTGGATTAGTTTGAAAAGCCTCTCAAAATTCAGTTTTATCTTAAGCAAAATTTACGTATTTGGGATAATTGTTTTTATCCAAAAACAGGCACAATTTCTTAGCAAATCAGTTATCACTCTCAATTAGGCCCTTTGTGAAGTGATTGGAAGAGCGACTGAAAGCTCAAAAGTGGACTCAGCATTACTTTTCATCATAATTAACATTTGGAAATGCTTTAGTATACTATTTGGCATAGACAATACGTTCGAATTAAAAGACACACAGAAAGTGCGAGAGATGTGAAAAGTTGTCAACCGTCAAGAATGATAGCGTCGGGTCTGCAGTCGACATATATGTACTTCTTTTTCCAAAATAAAAAATTAAATATGCTTGTTGAGGCAAAATTGGCAGCCTTTTTCTTTGTCAAAAGGTTTAGAATTTGCTGCAGCGACACGTGTTACAACAGAAAGAACAAAACATTTAATATTATTACAACATGAAAGAGATATTAACTTTCACAAAAAATCAGTTTATATTTTTTAGTGCTTACTTAATTGTTCTTAATGTGACAATGGACGATCACAGAATATTTTATAATGTTCAATATTTATGAAAATAAAAAGAATAAGAATTGAAGTTAAAGAAAAAACTTAGAATTCAAAACAAAAGAAAATAGACTTGAAGACAGATACTTAAAAGAAAGTGTTTAAGAACAGTAAAATGGTGTTCATAAGAAAACTTTCGAAGAAATGTGATGTCAAATTTGTGAATATTTTAATTTTCCTTTTCTTTTTGTAATATTTTAATTTGAAATTTTGCATTTGATATTTGTTTTTTGTAGGCGTACACATAATTTACAGGTAACTTTTGGAATAACAATTGTATACAAGAAAAAATAATAAATAAATTACAAAGATTACAATTTTGCAACCAATCAAAGCATCGTCAATTTTGTCTCAAAGAATATGTGACATGATTGACCAAAAAAGAGAAACATAAATAGAATACATTAAAATATCTACACATTGACATTTAGCATGACAATTTATGATAGAGATAGAGGGATAGAGAACAAGAGAATTCTTTATTTTTTTTAACAAAGATAAAAGAAAATTAGTACAGAAATAATCTAATATAGGAAGATTTTTTGTAATCTTTTGTGTATAGAGTAAATTTAGTTCTTATTTTTTTGTGAAGAGTGTTAAGTGTTGTTTAGTGTGTGTTTTCTATGCATCTACGGGTTGCTTTTATGTGTAATTTTGACTGATATTTTATTTTATGAAATTTTCATCGTTGTGACGTGGAATCAAATGGAAAAGCTTAAAACGTAACAAAAGAAGACATTTAATCGGGCTTTCTGTGTTATACTTTATTCATCTACAATTTTCGTGTTGAATTGTTTTACTCTGCATTTTCTCACTTTTACACAATCTACATAATGATGATTATTTATAAACCACATTTTCCGCACTAAAACTTCGTGCTGAAAATAATAGTTTATAAATTTTGTTTTTTTTGGTATATGGTAAAGATGTAAATGTTGTGCAAAATTACAATATGGAAATATGTTAATTATGTAATAAAAACGATATTAGAAGCATGCTATAGAATAATGGTCTTAGATGGATTTCACATGAAGCACAAGCATTTGAAGCGCAAGCATTTTAATGTCCCAACATTTTCAATATAAAAACAAAAAAATCACAAATCAGAGGATGAACCAAAGGAAGGGATATCCCAAGAGATTTCTAATTGGCAGCACACAAATATTTTTGATTGAAAACATGTGTCTAACATTTTAGTCAGAATGAGGTGTAGATATCGTTCACTCACTTAAGAAAAACGTATGAGTCCCATATTATGGTCTTCGCATATTAATGCCTTAGATATACTTAAGACTTAAGCCCAGAGACGGCCTAATGTAATTATAATCAAAATAATCAGAATACATTTCCATCATTTTCTATCTAATTAGTCTTTCGACTTAAACCGAGAAACGGCTTAGTTAGTGGAAAACTGATGGAAATTTAGTCAAATAATTATTTTAATTACAATTACGATAAGGCGTCTCTCGGCTTAAGTCATAAGTGTGTCTAGGTCATACATTTTTTTTCTAAATTACTTACACAGAAGATTGTGGATAGTATTTTCAACAAAAATAATTTTTCATTTTCACTATAAATGTTTAGTTATTGCAATAAAACCAATAAAATAAAACCTAGTTTTAATCATTACTACAGTTATAGAACTTTTTTTTTAAGAATTGGATCTATTCTAAACTCTTTCGGTGCTTAAAAGTTTAATGGTTCTGTTTAAATTGAAAAATTTCAACTTTTCTCCAAAATATCTACACTTGAGAGAAATCCGGAAAAGTCAAAATAACATTCCGGAAATGTTAATTTTACCCTGCAGTATTGATCTGAGAACGGTGTATTACCTTTTTTAGATGCATTATGGGTCAAAGTTACACTTCTTTCATGTTGATTTTCCCCTTAAAAGGTGTAAAATTAACATTATAAAATGTTAATATATTTTTATACCCAAAAAGTGTTAAAGTTATGACGAAAAAAGTTAACCGCAGCCTCTTTTTTTCTCAGTGTATACAAACACTGGAAAAAGATGATTAGCTTTTTTCGTCATAACAATAATGCCCAACGCACAATAACTTTTGTTTAGTAAACATGTTTTTGACATTTCAATGAGAGTGAGTGATATCTAGATCTAGTTATCTCGCTCACACTTATAGAAAATTTTGAAAACATGTTTACAAACAAAAGTTATTGTGCGCTGGGCATAACACTTTCCAGGTGTAAAAATATATCAACATTCTTTCATGTTAATTTGGAAAAACCGCTAACTTTAACCCCTAATATCTCTGAGAAGGATCATATTTACACCGATTAAAGATCAAAACCATATGGTAAAATTATCATTTTCGGAATTTTATTTTAACTTTTTCGGATTTTTCTCAGTCAAGGATAGAAAAATTCGAAAAAGGTTTGTCTCTCTAATCAAATTTTATATTGTTACAATTTTGGAGCTACGAGGAATGGCGTTTCCGTTGCATCAATATTTTTCATTCTAAGTATATAATTCATGTAAAAAACACATATCATTCTGAACAATATTATTCGACTAGTCTCCATCAGAAAGGTTGTCGGTTAGGAAACTGTATGAGGGGTCTGAGGTTTACTTCTTTTCTAGAATGTTTGTTAAGAGTCTTGGAACTATTCATAGCCCCATAGAAGAAGAATTCTGAATGAACTTCTGCCTGGGTATTAAGGGGTTACGTGGGTCACGCAGAAACACCGCACATTTCTTTAACATCTTTTTTCAAAACAATAAAGAAAACATTTAATTCGAGCTCTTAAGCATATAAAGGTGCAACAGTTTAACTATTTTAATTATTCAATTTGTAAGACTTAATTTTAGCAGACGATTTTTTTTTAAAAAGAACTAAGATTTTTTTATGAAAATTTTGAAAAATATAGTTTAAATATTTTACTTTTTATATGCTTAAAAACTTAAATAAAAATAAAAATTTATAATGTTTAAGAAAACATTAGCGAAAATGTCGTGTTTGTCAGTCCTTTTTGAACTATGTAACCCCTTAAAAGATCCCTCTGTTGACCAGGAATTCAAAGACTGTAGGGAGATGCGTGGTGTCCGGATACTTTTGAATTGATTGGGGTACGTTTAAAATAGAGATTGTTCTCCTATTTTTAAATGGAACTGGGCTTTACTATGTTATAATTTAGCTCGACAAATCAATTGTGAAGCTAAATTACAATATAATAAGGCTCAATTCTTTCTAAAATATGAGAAAAAAGCCCAATTTCAATGGTACACAAATTCAAAGATAGGGGCAAGTGGGGCACCTTTGAAATTGGGATTTTTCTCCTACATTTAAATGGAACTGAGCCATATCATAATGTAATTTAGCTTCTCAATATGTTTGTGCAGCTAAATTATATCACAATAAAGCTCAATTTTATTTAAAAATAGGTGAAAAATCCCAATTTCAAAGGTGCTTCACTTTCAAAGGTGCCCCAACTTTCCCCTACACTAAAAAGATATTAAAATATCCAAAACTTCAATTCAACTATAGATCTTTTTAATTGAAATTTTAAATGATTATTCTTCAGTGAGTTAAATAAATGCAGTTAACACAGTTATTGATTCAGCCGACGAAGTGTTCAAAAATTCCACTTTTATTTTAAAATGAACCGATAGAAAGCAGAATTTGCAAGATTCGACTTCTAATTGAAGAGTGACCTAGTGAGATTGCAGAAAGTTTATGCTTCAACTTTCTGCTGGAATATTACCACAATAATCGTGCATAATATTCAAACAGAAAGTTGAAAAATGAACTCTGCAATCTCACTTGTTCATTATATTCAACTGAGAGTTGAATCTTTACAAATTTTGCACGTTTATTGGGAAACTTTCAACTCAGAGGTCAATTTTGCAACAATTATAGTTTAAAATTTAACTTACATAGAATTTTTTTTAATGTTTTGTAAAGATTTGTAAATTACATTGTTCATGAATTGTATAAACCACTAACAAGTTCATTAAAGTTAATAATTTTTTCACAAGCATTCCTCGTAACATTATCACTTGACAAACAATTTTGTTCTTTTACAAAAGTTTCTTCGTAAATATTCGAAAAAATGCAAATTTTTCATAATATTTTGCCATTTATCTGTGCATTTTTACAAAACTATGAACAAATAGCAAAATATTATGAATATACCTCTATTTGCATATACGAAAATTTAAAAAGAAACGTTTGTAAAATAACAAAAATGTTCGTCAAATGATCATGCTACGAACAATGTTTGTGACAATTTACAAACTTTGACAAATTTCTTTGTGTGTTATACGATTCATTCACACTTTGTCAATATTCTTGGGAATTTAAAAACATCTATACTACATATTTTTAAAAAAAAAAACTTTTATTGTGTAGGGGAATTCAATTAAGAAATTTCAACTCATTTTTTACAGTGTGGTAATTAAGTTGCCCTTCTGATTACCGCATAGTAAAGCAATGGAATATTCGTGAAGTACAATATCTAGAACAGGTATTACTGTGTTTTTATGGATCTCTAGAAGTTTGCCTCGTTATTCGGTCACAAATCAATTGAGGGTGGTTGCGAGTTATTGAAAAGTTCTACCATTCTCCAAGAATCGTAACAATATATTCAATGTACGTACAACCATAGTAAAGTCAACTATGTGATTACAAATTAAATAATTTTTAAGCAATGTATTCGAAATCGTAAAAAGTAGGTTTATTTTCAAAATTTACTTTAAATTTTGATTGGAAGATCTAAATAACATGGTAATTCAAGGAATTTAGTAATAGGAGAGACTGGGGCAAAACTTGTCAAGACGCATATTTAATTCTTTCACGAGCTCTGAGAAAACTTAAACGTTTTATAATGAACATATTCTTATAGGAAATTTACTGCTCTACAACATTGCAGAAGACTATTTTCCTCTATCTAGAGAGAAATGTGATTTTCGAATCATTTTCTAAAAGTCGATTTTGTGGAGATTCTCAAAATTGTTGGGGCAAATTTTGCCAGTCTTCGGATAACTTGTAACGCTTCACTCTCGCAAACGTTAAAAATATAAAATAGACATATTTTTATAGGAAATTTATTCCTCTAACAACTTTGTCGAAGATAATTTTCTCAATCTTAACGAGAAATTAGCTTAAATTGAGCTAATCAGTATTGATATTTTCTGTAAGCCAAATATTCCAAAAATAGGGCTCAAAATTTCATTATTTTTTATTTTCCATAATCCTTCCTCGAATCACTTGAAACTTTGCAAATTTAAGAAGGTTCATGAAGGTTATCTATAATAAAAATTTCAAGCTTCAGTCTCTTTTATTTTAAAATATAGTGAATATTGAAATTTTCGTTTTGACAAATTTTACCCCAGTCTCCCCTAAAATCAATCATTTATTCTTTTACTTTTTAAATAAAACTGGATCTTATTATGATCTAATTTAGCTCAACAAACCAATTGAGAAGCTAAATTACATAAGGCTCAAAATTCTAATTAAAAATAGGAAAAAAGCAAAAATTCAAAGTTACCCTACACACAGAAAAATTTTGACGCTAAATTTAAGAACATATAAGATCCTGGGAACTTAAATTGGACGTGAATCCCCGAGGCGTTTAAGTTTAGAAGCTCTGAGCGAAAGAAATGAGCTAGAATCCCTAGCTCTTTCAAGTTAAGAGATCGGGAACTTAAGTTCAGCATTAGCTGGAAAATCAAAAATGTTTACAGATTTGCAAATTGCAACTAAAACTAAATGATCAAGGATTTAGAATTAGGGCATTGGCATTCATTCGATGGGATTTGAAATTAAATTCCAGAGTGTTTCTGTTTAAGAATTTTTCATTTTTCTGTGTGTAGTTTAAAAGTGTCCCACTCTCCCTAGATATTTTAATTTTTTTCTGAATTTTATTGAATTAAATTTTAAAAATCAAACGAATTCTGTGTAGTAATGTTTTTCATTATTTTAATTGTTAGTCAAAATGTAACAAGATGAAAGATATTGATGCACATTACTGTGCATTTAATGTAGAGAAAAGTTAAAAACGTTTTCATTCATCATTTCGCTAAAATGTCAAACACTTCGTCATTTGCATCAACAATCGTCGTATCTGATTTTTAAATTTTCCTTTTTATTGTTTTTTTTTTACATAAATTTCTAAATATAAATTAACAACAATATTCGATGCAAATGACGATTTACAAAGCAAAAGTAATTGTGTGATGCTCATTAGAATTGATTACAGTGCCAAAGAAATAATACAACAGTGAGATCTATGCATTGAACACGTGAACATTCTCTTTCTATAAAACCAAAGAAGTGACAATAACCAATCCATAAATAAAGAGAAAATTTGGGAAAAAATGGTGGAAAAGTCTAACTTTTAGACTAGCAGTGGGGGTGGATAATTTGGGTGAAAGTTTTACAGAAAACATTACTCATCTATAACATTGTCTACGTGTCAACTAAACACCACAAATCGAGCGACTCTTGCAAGTGGACGAAGTAGTAAACATAGAAAATATTTAACATTCAATATCAATGCAAATATCGGTTTCTGTATCTCTTAATTTCTTTCATTTTCTTTCATTGAAAGGCATTAATAAAAGTTTGAGAAATATTTCTTTGGCATGTGCTAGATGCCTTGAAAGGGTTTTTTTTACTAGCGAAAAAAATTGTAGAAATATTGTGAAAAGTTAATTGAACTTTCAAAATTGATCTGTTAGGGAGTTTGGTTAAGAAATTTTGAAGGAATCTTTTATGACATGGCAATGGTTTATAAAAAAGGGCGATTGCAAAAAAAAGGAAAGATTTCTCACTTTACTTTTTAAATTTATTGTCAAGTGAAATAGGAGACAGAAGAATTTGAAAAAAAAAAAATGAGATAAAATAAGAAAATTGCAAAAAAGTATTGTCTTTGTGTATCATTGGTATTTTTTTGTTGGCAATGTTTTACAATTAACAAAAATAATGGGTTTAAAAAAGAGAGAGAAAACGGAATAAAAATATGTGATTTATTTATTTTTTTCTGAAGAGTATAGTAAATTCAGCATTCGAAACAAAACAGGTTGGGTTTGCACGGAATAACTCACGAATGACTTTCATTGAACTCCGAATAAATGTCCACACCAGCATTTTGGCGGGAAATTTCGAGAGAAGCACCTCAATAAAATCGTGATTTTAACAATATTTGCAACTTTGTAAATCAAAGCTGGGCAAATCACTGATTCTAGCTGCTTCTCCCCGGAGTTCCCAGTTTTCAGGTAATTGAAAAACTGTTCGAGGATTCTACAGCACCTGCCGCCTGGTCATATCGCTTCTGCCCATTCCCAACAATATTCATTACTCTTTTATTATGGATATATTAGCAAAGGAAATACACATTATTCCTCTATTTCCAATCTTTCCAATTTCTTTTTTTATAATGCTCAAGGCTCAAACTGCAATTGAAAAAATTTTGTCATGGAGAGGAAAGACCATAGAAAGGATCTAGGAAGGTAGTTCAAAGTTAAAAAAAAAATCAAAAAAAAATCGAAAGAAAATAAAAAAGAGACTAGAGATATTAGGACCAAAAAGCTGTTTTTCAAAAAAACGTCGCAAAATTATAAAAAATAAGAAGATAGGAAAGATTTGATAGTTTCAACAAAATGAAAGAATTTCCAAAATATTTTGTTTTCTTACCAATTTCAAAAAAGAATAACTCAGAGAGAAGAAAATGAAAATGAAAAACAGAAACCATATACATAAAACATTAATTTTCTCACACATTTTTTTTATCTGTACACACGACATACAACGTAACGACGTTTAAATAATTGGAAATGAATAATAAAGACAAAAAAAACATTCCATTCAGGAAAGCGATTTTTCACTAATTTTCCTATTTCTGCTTTTCGCAGACATTTCCACTTAGAAAGAATGCCAAATTAAAAATGCTTTCCCTGAATGAAATTTAATTCATTTTGCCAATTCCTCACACCCAACCAAATATCATGGTTTAGTGCTCAAATTAATTAATTCACTGAGATAAATATCCATTGAAACTGCAGTAATAATTTGCCACTAACTTCACTATGCTATATTATGGCAGTTATAGCAAATCATTCAGCCATCTTTATAGCTTCAATTAATATTCTATCTCAGCAAAATGTGTGAAAATCGCACAAACATAAAACATTTGTAACGCCAACTAAACTAAAAAAAAGACAAAACATCAAATGAGCAGGACAGTGGATTAGGGATTTTTATAAGACGTCAAATTTATCGATAATTTTGCGTACAACTTGAATAAAATGCCATTTTCTTTGCCATTGAAACGAGTAACATCGATCTCTGTGGATTTATATTATTTTTATTATTGTGACCACAGTTAGTGATGATGCCATCTATAAATATTAAACATTCCATTTAGTTAAAAAATAACAACAAATAATGGTTAAATTGGAAGACATAATGCTAAAATTAATGTTTTTTTCCCATTTTCGCTGATTTGACAAAAAAAAACAAATTAGCGATAAGAGATCTTTAGCAAAAAACATTAATTTCATGAGTAATTTCACTGTTGTTTTTTGTGTATATTGTGAGAAAAAAATAAATGTGTTGACAAAATGTTAAATTTGATTGAAAGTGTTTAAAGAAAAAGCATAATATTTCTTTTAAATTGATTGAATTTGAGAAAAAAAATAAGCTAAAAATATTTTTTACACAATTATAAATGGTATAAGTGTTGTGCCAATTGACAACTGAAAAATTCAACTTGTGTTTTATTGTTGAGCAAATATATTTACAAAGCGATTTGCTTTGCGTTTTACTATCATATATTATGTATTTTATATCATATTAAATAATTATATAAATATTTGCTATAGAAAGAAGGGAAATTCAATCATATATACATACACCATTGCTTAAAACATAGAATTTTACCAAAGTTTCACATAACTTTCCACATATAAGATTAATATCATGCCCAAAAAAAATTGATGAAAATCTCTATAGACCAACAATTTTACCATATCTCTCTTCTCCAGAGAACTACGGACAAAAAATGTAATATTTAGTCATATTTCATTGGAATTTACATATGAAATTTAAGCCTTTTTAGTCGGACGATAGCCACACAAGTTTCCATGACGAAGATTTTGTAGACCGATTTAAATAGTATTCCACAAACCTTCCATGATAAAATTCATATAGCAGGGTTCCCTCCATCCCTTATTATTATTGAGCCTTGATGAAAATTCGCAAAATGAGCATACTCTCTCCACCCCAAAACATAATTACGGAATAAAAGTCTCGAAAGAACATACACAGTTACCCCCATTGGCCTCAAACCATTACTCAGAGCTAGGATACCAAATCCCACCCTACGCCATTCCCAACCATTAAAGCGTCATTTTGACAGAGATTTTATAGGAAAAGTTTGTCGACATCGCTGCCACCTTGTGGTTGATATAATGATTCAAGGAACTGAACAAGTAAGCAAGATGAAAGCTTCTAATTTCCTCTTGGTTGCGCATTTTTCTTTTTCGTCTTATAATCCAATACTTTATCCATCCATGTAGTTCAACCCTTCAACTCAATCTCGCGTTACAAATTACTTTTTTTCTTCAAACTTTACCAAAGTTTTCACAGAGATTATTGTAAAGTAAAGAATCTGGGGTTAGGTCAAAATCTAAATATAAAGTACCATGTTTAAAAAGTTTGTCTTTAAATATAGACTGGCACAAACTATGAGTGAGAAAAATAACAAAATCTCAGATTGCATTAAATCGGTAATCATAAACAATTACTTGTAAAATGTGGCATAGAGACTTGCTATAATTGTCATTTGCTGTTTGAATGTTTCACAATAGATGTCGTATTATTCTACTTCCGGTAATTGTCAATTCATCGATTCAATCTATGTCGAAACATTTAGTGGAGAAGTTCTAACAAGTGTGATAAGTAAAAGTGATATTTTCTATCATTTAAATTAGGATGCAATACTAACGCAGTAAGTCAATCGAGCCGGATGATAAACTTGTCTTTAGTTTTCAATGCTAAAGCGTGTCCCGAATTTAAATTCCAAGTTTTCGACAGTTAGTCACAATAGGAATTGAGTTTTGTCTTGATTTTTTTGACGTTTCAAGAGAATTTCGTCAGCTTTTCATTTCTGAAAAATATATTGAAAAAGGTTGTGTTCTGGCTGAGAAAAGTGATAAAAATGGAGAACCTGGCGAAAATTGATCGTGGACACGCACCTAAAGAATCCAAACGCGAGCTATTGTGAAATCGAAAGGATCACCGGAAGGTGTCCATCCACGGTGCGAAGGGTTATATTACGCTTCAAGGAACTCAAGACTGTGGGCAAAAAGCTGGGTATCTCCAAGAGCTTTGTGCAGAGAATCAAAGAGAATAACGGATTGATAACGTACAAAGCTCAAGCTGCTCCCCATCGCACGGACAAGAATAAGCAAAGTGCCAAAACGAGGTCGAGAAATCTGAGTGACCGAGTTTTGAAAGGCTTTCAAGGATGCATTTGATGGACGACCAAACTGTCGTAAAAGGTGAATTTTCTAGGTTGCCCGGGCAACAGTTTTACACGGCGAAGACTCGTACGGGTGTAGCCAGCAAGTACAGGTTCAAAGAGTACGACAAGTTCCCGAAGAAATATGTGGTTTGGATGGCAATCTGCTCTTCTGGACGTCGCAGCGAAGAATTTTTCATGACAGGAACGATGAACGCGGATATCTACATTAAAGAGTGCCTCCAAAAACGACTTTTGCCACTGTATCAAAGCCACGACATCCCTCCTCTATTTTGGCCTGATTTGGCATTATGTCATTACGCGAAAGCCACCCTGGAATGGTTTGCCAACAACAATGTCAAATATATAAATAGGAAGGTCAACCCGCCCTGCACTCCAGAAGTCCGCCCCATTGAGAAATACTGGGGAATTTTGAAAGGAGACTTGAAGAAGAAGGCTAATCCAGCCAAAGATTTGCAGGACTTCGCACAAAAGTGGAAGAAAATCGTCAGAGATCGTGGGGACGACCTTGTCCAGAGCCTTATGAGGGGAGTAAAGAAGATGGTGCGAATATTTCGCGGAGAAACCGCTTGAACAAAAAACCATAAAGTGGATTTGAATGACACCTCCAACAGATCGTGCTAAACTGTATTGTATACCCAATCTGTAGAGGTGTTTTTTTTAGACAGTGTCCAGTGTGATAAGGTTAGGAAACTGCTACGCTTTACAGCGTTTGCTGCCCACTAGGTACTCCGTCCTTTTCCTATGTCTACTCTCCGGTTAGAAATACTATAGCCTCATCAAACTCCGTACTCCGACCATGATTACTAAGACCTCAGCTAGAAAATACTGTGGTATTCCGACCAAGATGCACTAGCCCATCGAGTCCAAATTCTGAACAGTGTTACCCGGTACCTAAGGAACCTTCTACTTGTGAGCCGTTAGTTTTAATAACTAAAATTTGAGGCAAATCTTCACTTTGCTAATTGTTGTATTCTTGGTTGTTTTGACGATCATATCGTTACTTTCTTTGCCAATGAAACTCCTTCCTATTGCAATAGTTTGACTTAAAGTTTGACTCGTTGACGTGCTTCAGGATCAGTTTATGATTTGAAGAACTTTACTCGCCGAATACCGTTCAGAAGGTAAAAGTTTATCTCCTCGCTATTTGTTCCGACAAGAACGTTGTTTAATATCTAACACTTGAAGAGGACGCCTGTTTTTCTGTCATTTACCTCATATTGCCCTGATTATCTGAGACTACTGCAAAGCAGTACAGTTTCAACATAGCAAAATCTTCTGTTTTTGTTTTTTTCTCTTTTTTATTGCAATTTTGTGTATTCAAAGAAAAGTTCAAACATGTTTTTTACATGATTGGCATATACAACCTGAGAAAGAGCTTTTCCACCGTTTTGCTCTGGAGGTTGGTCACCAACGCTAAGACGGCGGTGGACGCTGAAAACTACACGGAATCTCAGTTAAACGAAACTGTACTTCGAAAGCATTGTTGATGAATAAATTTATCTATCTATCTACTTACTAGGATTAACCAAATGCTTCAACTTCTATATGCCCCTAATGAGGGATTTTCAGGAATTCTCTTAACTTAGAATGGTAGAGTAACTTCAGTTATTCCATCATATTCCTAAAATTGACTCCATTAACTTTGCGTTAAAGTTTAGAAATTGATTCCAATTTGTTAATAAGATTTAACCCTCAGTCAGAAACCCGTATAAGGACTGTGTGAGGAACGAAACGGAGCACATGGCACTTTCAAGATGTAGATGTAAAATCACGAAAGAGAAGAACGTCACAAACAACTTGATTTTCTGCATATAGTGACGGGAAACTACCGCATTAAGAAACTTTAAAGAGTCACGTGAAAGCTGTATTGCATTTCAAGCTAATATTATGTTATCATAAGTATAATGTGTCAGGAAGACATTCGTATAGCTCAAACGAAACATCATGAAATATGAAATCTCAAAAAAAACTGAATGAAAAGCTGGACTACAAGAAGTTCTGAGAGTAAAGACATTGAAATGATTGGAGTTCTCGGTACCTGATACCTTCTGTGAGTTCTCCGTGGTATATTCTTGAGTATCTCGAGTAGAATTACCTCTTGATTTAAACCGTAATGTCTTTCGTTGCTTTTGAATATCTAATCTCTAAATTTCTTTAAAAAATATAAAGATTAGGTATATGGGAGACTAACGGAATCAATTGTTGCGAGCATGAGTATCAGTTTCTTTATCTAAAACTTGAATGAGTACTTCCGCACAAGTTTGCCCCGTGAATAGGGGGATGAGTGTGAGAAAAGGGGAGTTCAACAGGATGTTGAAAAAGGAAATTACACCCTCGAACCACTCGTCTTTTGTGTGTTTTTCATTATTTTCTCAAGTCTCCGGGTTGTGCTATATCCGGTGCCAAATATTTCGTTTGTCCGACAAAACAATTTCCAAAATATCGCCCTTTCTCTTTATCCATGCAAAAATATTCTAACAGCTTTTTTTCCGCATGATTTCCATTCAACTATTTACTGGAAGAAGTTCCACGATGTTGTATTTACTCAAGGGGAACGAGGCAGGGAAAAAAAACACGAAGCTCAATATGAAGGAAATTGTAGACGATTTATCAAATGACTCGGAGATGGAAGGATGGGGTTTGTGGGTGTTGTGGGACATATCCACTGAGGCTTCCCCCAGTAGACGACTATCAGACCATAAAAAGATTAGATGGAGTGCATTGGCTCAGTTCATCCATAGCAATTCTCTAGCCCCTATATATCGTTGGAGCATTAAAAGCAGTTTTGATACCGTCTGAGGTGCATTTTAAAGAGTTGCACAACTCCATCAACATGATTGCCATCGCTATGTGGAGTATACTTTTATTGAATATGGGGTTGTCGAGGTGTGGTCATATGGTGAGAATAATCATTAAAATCCCCCGAAAATGCTGCCCCAAGTGTGAGTTTTTTTTTTCAACACCCCGAACCTATCCTCACAATTTTTCCCGCTCCTCATATACTTTGTACATTACATTGATTTTTCACAACATGTGGTAACAATTCTCACAACACTCTGCCACTGCATGGAATTTTAATGGCTCTAAAATAGTTATTTAATTGAAATCACAGGAATAAAGAAACCCTCTAGTGTCCCAATTAGCGTCAAAAGTGGATGAGAAGTTGGAAAATATAGTGCGTAAAATATGGCTCGAGGAGCACGTGTTCAACGCATGTTTTGTTGCGTGTTTTATCACCTCTTTTCCTTTTCCATCAATCTCATGAAAAATGCATCTAAATTGGTTCTCTCAAAATGAATTCTTCCTATGTGAAACTTTGGTCAAATGGCGTCTTACATTTCCCTTCTTTCTACGGCGTCAATCAGAGAACGTCTTAAAGAAAGAAATGGATCTTACCCAAAAAAACGAACAATACAAATTTGATGAATTTGTGTCGACACCACTTTGTTTTCTTTTTTTTATTTATTTTTTTTTTTGGAATAATACTCACCCTAGCGGCTAGACTCGTATTTGGCTTTTCCAGCAATTCCCACAAGTACTTTTGGTACTGGGCACATTTTCCATCTCCAAATTCCTCCTCTTCACGCTGCCTCAGACTCTCGGCTTCCTTTCGCATCTCCTCATGCACGTGCTCCTTGCGTTGATGGTACTTGTGCTGGCAGCACGATTCCAGGTACAGCTCATCGACGCCCCAATACTCGAGATCATCACTGAATGCCAATACACACATCTCATCCACCAAGTGCAATTTGCCCGTTCGATAGAAATTCAAAATTGAACTGAAACTTTTGGGGTGTCTATCGAAAAAGTACTCGTTGTCCACGAGGGAGTAGTCATCACACAGTTCAGAAATTGCTTCGTGCGTTGTGCACTCCCGCAGTCGTCCAAGGCGTGTATGGGGCAGACGTTCGAGGGTACGCCACAACACTTCGTGTTTTACGCCACCAACATTGATCGAGACACGCCGATTCATCGCCTTGGATCGCTGTATCATGAAGGGCTCCGGTGGTATGGAGGACATAGACCTGTCAATGTAACAAGGGCTTTCTTAAGTCTCAGAGCACATGCTCAGTTAAATAAGACAGAATCAAAAGTGACCTAATACCAGGGGCCTATCGACATTTCATTTTTCCATACGTTTCTGCATAGAGGCACTGAAGACTATTGGCAAGTTTTTTCCTAAAGAGAATTGACTTATCAGTCTGATATATTTCGAAATCTTGTACTAAAAGCTATCTAAAAATACATATTTCATAATGTTCGCCGAAATAGTATAAGAACTACGAGCAAATTTGTTTAAGTCGCGGAGCAATATCTGCAAAATTTTTACAAGGAAAACTGAAAAATAGCTTCGCTTTTTGTTAGGCTTGATGGGCCCTTGCCTAATACACTAAGAAAAAACCTAAAAAGTTAATACAACTCTATGGCAGAAATTAATTAATTCGTCGGATATCGATGTAATTATTACTCTTTTTCGATGTAAAATTGCATCTCGACTGAAGTATGTGCTTAAGTGTTTTCGTTTTAAGAATATACTTCAATCAAGAAGATTTTCGTGTGACAAAGCTCATATGGAACATCAACTAGAAATATGCCTAACGGTGTTTCATGAGTTCATGTGCGAGCATCATACTTTATATTTCGCTCGAAACATACACACAGAAAAATTTTAACTCTAAATTTAAGAATATATAAGATGCTGGGAACTGAAATTGGACGTGAATCCCCGAGGCGTTTAAGTTTAGAAGCTCTGAGCGAAAGAAATGGGCTAGAATCCCTAGCTCTTTCAAGTTAAGAGGTCGGGAACTTAAGTTCAGCATTAGCTTGAAAATGAAAAATGTCTACAGATTTGCAAATTGCACCTAAAACTAAATGATCAAGGATTTAGAATTAGGGCATTAGCATTCATTGGATGGGATTTCAAATTAAATTCCAGGGTGTTTCTGTTTAAGAATTTTTCATTTTTCTGTGTGTAGGGAACTTGAGGTCAAGAAAATAATAATAAAGAAAATGATAAAATTAAAAAAAAACATAAAATTACAAAACATATTCATTTTGGGATTTGAAAGAGTAATTTTAACTTTAAAAAAGATTTTTTTAACTCTTAAAACGAGTTTTTTTCAGTTTTAAAAAGAGTTATTTTAACTCTTTTGTCATGTAAATTGTAGGAAAAAAAGTTAAAACAACTCTTTCGAATATTACACCTAAATAGAAGTAAAATCAACTCTAAAATATAGTTAATCTAAAATCACAACGAAAAAGAGTTAATTCAACATCAATTCGAGTAAGCTTTACTCGATTATTTTTCTGAGTGTATACACTCCTAACTTTTTAACTAACTTAAGATTTTAACTAACCTATAGGTTAGTTAAAATCGTGTTGTAACTTTGGTTTGGACTGGTTTAGAGGGTTTTAGATTTAGATCAACTCTATCATAATTAACAAAATTCAATAATTACTACAAGTTTTCGAACGATAATAACTTCAAGTGGTAATCGATAGAAGCGATTTAGTCGAAACAGTATTTTTTATAAACTTTTAAAGGTTGGATAGCTGGGATCTTCCGAACAAATAAACGCCCTACAACAACCTCAAAGTGTAAGCCCTCTAGTCGCGAGAGTTCTCCTAGAACCATTAGCGTTTATCCTAATGAACTTAGGGTTGTAGGAACACCTCACCGACAGGAATTTGTTCAAAATATTAAAATTTATTTAATGTAGGGTAAGTGTGCCAAATTCCGGCCACATTTTTTGTTCCTCGAATTTTCATGAATTTTTGGTTTTTACTCTAGAGCAGAGGTAGAACAGTTTGAAACCGCTAAAAACGTCAAATAAAGCTTGTTCGTCAATGATCAAAACGCTAGCTGAGCAAACTTAGTTTGACGTTTATTCGGTTTCAACGATTCTTGCACACCTCTGCTCTAGAGATTATACAGTGCAAAAGAATAACAAAAATGCAGCTTGCACAAATGAGATGACGTGAAAAAGACATTTGAGGAATTCCCGAAGGGCAAAGAACTATGAGAATGACGGTGGCCGAAACAGGGCACCAAAGCTTTGTAAACATTTTTATTTATTTTAAAATGTATTAACTCTTTCGTCTCCTTTGGGACTCTGGGTACCCATGGAAACAACAATTTTTTTTAAACTATCTAGAATCGATAAAAATCCGATTCTTCTGGATAATTACAAACTATAGTGATGTCCAAATCTAGGATATTTCTTGCAGGATCCTAATTAACTCCTGAGTTTAAATATTTTTGGCCAAAAATCGTGAATTTTCGATTTTCTGCTTCCTTGCAGATATCCTGACTTTTTTTTATATTTTTAGACCAGAATAAGAAAAAAACTCTCGGGGCCAATAAGTATGATAACTAACAATTACAGATTATATAAATTCGAAAACATTTTTTTCTTGAATTTTGAAAAAACTTGCTCAAACTTTATGGGTACTCTCATCCGCAAAAATCTAGAGGTCAAATGGAAGGTTATTCCGCCAATGACCGCTACGCCATTTGCTTTTTGACACCAACCTTGTAACAAAATTCCAAGCAGGAGCGACATTTTTGCCAATATGGCCGATAATTTTGACATTTGGCAGCGCGCTTTGCTTAACATTACGAACAATCTTAGAAGAAATCGTTCGCTCTCTGAGAGGCATTTATGGAAAATTAAAAGTTTTCATGTGCTTCTGTTTTACAGACTTTTGTTTGTTACGACTATTTTCCCTTTTCCAGTTCTTTTCTTGTTCTGAAACCATCAAACTGTCGTGACAGGAATCAACTCAAAGAAAAGTCGATAAGTCAGAAGCACATGAGAACAGCCATGCACTAAAAATATCCAGGACAAATATTTCCCTAACATGTTTTTAGCACTGTTCTCAAGTTCTTTTATATAATCGAGTTTTATTTGAATTGGTTCCTGTCATGACTGTTTGGTGGTTTTAGAACACGACGAGGAACCTGCAAAGAAAAATCGGTAATGCAGAAGCATTTAAGAACAGTGAGAACAGTAAAGCGTCTAAAGAAAAACATGTTCTTTTTTCTTTGGAATAGCACCATTATACATTTGTGGCATTTATTCAATTCGGTGGGAGTGAATGCTTGTATATTAACAGGATAAATGTGTCTCACTAAGTACGGCGCCGATTCCACCTAAAACCGTTATTAATGTTAGATAAGAAGTTACCCCTGCGTAAGAATATGAAAACGAAAATAGTAGATGTTAGTCAATTCATTCGCGGTAGTGCTTTGATTGTTAAGAGAAGCACTATTCTATAAAGAAATCCCTGAAGACTAAGCCGTTTGATACTTGCATTTGTACTTAAAAGTTCTCATTTATATTGTCCCATACTTCACTATTTTGCAATGAAATAAATCCACAGCTCCTTGTTTCTAAACTGTTTGCTACGCTCATAATAGTCAGACTCAGAAATATCTACTACTTAAGCCAAAATTACATTTGAAATTGACCTACAAGACCAAACTTAATTAAGAATCGATGACACAGTATCACAATAAATTTGGAATGAACATTTGCTTCCCGAAGTATTGAGGTACCGATGGCTTTTCGGTATAGGGAGGGGTTCAATTACTAATGCCCTTGTCAGAACTGGACGGTATCAGTTGTTATTCGAACACATAAATGAATGACTGGAGTGTCAGAATTTCATTTTAATATTTAAGCCGCTTTTCGACATACTCCCAAAGAGTTGAGGGAGCAATTAGGGAACCTATCCCGTGGGTGAAATGTGGGAAATGATGGGACTGTTTGAGGGGAAGAAGGGGTTATCTCACCTGGAATGTGCTCGCTGTAGTGGCGCCTGTTGGCAAGTTGTGGTCGGATTGGAGTGGGTGGGTGATGAGACGGAGGGGAAGGGTGCATAGCGCACTTCCTTTCCCGCCGCCCCCACTGAGCCCCCACCCGGGCCACCCTGGTGCGCCCCATGTGGGTAATTCGTTGCTCCGTCATCACAGAAGCCTCCGGCACCGCCACTGCCGCCGTACAGGGAGCCCATTGTCTGCGGTCCACCATTGCTGAAGGGGGGCGGCGTCGCGTCGCCCAGTTCCCAGCGCACCGCTTCCCGTTCCCTGTCGCGTTCGCCCACCATAGGGCCACTGTGCGATGTGTCTGCACTGAGTCACTCCGCGTCCTCACGCCATCCCATCTTCAACACTTACCGCTACATCAGTCCACTCATCCTCCTGCTCACTGCACTGGCCTCAAACACCGCTCCTCAGTACCCGCCACAACTTCTGGCTCACCCCGCGATGCTCTCGTATCTACTTTGTCCACCAGCTCACACCTCCCGATGCTTATTCTCATAGCGGGATGCTCACGGTTGATTGTTCTCCCTGAATCAATCATCCCGCGTCTCGGTTTCGTGCCTCTGACTTGGTGTCATCCTGCAAAAACGGAAAATGGGGGGAACATGAGCAAATTAAATAACACAGACTAACACAGTTAGTGCAAACTACAAGATCTGATAGTGAAATGAAACATTCTTCTACATCTCAAAGTCAATTTACCAATTGATATATCTACTATATTACGACTATATGTTCATTCTTCCTGAACTGGATATTTGCCAGGCGTATATATTTTATATCAAGAGTGATCGAAGAATATGTGAGTAATATCTTGACAGTATTAATGGAAGGGGTCTGTTTAATATTAGGAAGGAAAGTCAAAAACCTTTGGTCAAAGAAATAATAAAATCAACTTGTGTTAAACAGCCAATTCTGGCCGTATTACATATTGTTACGTAGTCGTCAGCAACAAATTCTTATATAAAAGAAATGCAGATAGCAGAGCTTCTGATCCAACCAATGATACAAATTATAAATAATTTGGATCCAAAAATGAGTGTTTGGTATTTAGTAAATAACGCTGGTTATATACATATATTTTATTTCATAGTTTATTTTATATTATCTATTTCTGTTGATCTAAAAGCTCAAGTCGTCTTTTACCATGCTCGCAATTTAGTACAAATGTTACATATTAGAGTCGTAAAACCTTCACACCAAGTGACAAGGGATCGATTTCTAAATATCGGCAGAATATTTTGTCTAATCCTATGTCACCGTGATTATGTGTGTTCCTCCTCCTCACGTTATGACATAATTCAATCTTTTTTCCAGCTCAACCTTGAAAGTTTATTACAATTATGTACTAAATGTTTTATTCTGATATTTAAGTTAATTAAAAAAAACCGTCAATACAGTAAAAATCGTATCGTATCTTTCATTTAAAAAGGACTTGAAATGATTCTAAGGATGTTTCAGATTTAGTACAAAAAGTTTTAGTACAAATAAAAATAACACACTATATGAACTACAGTAGAGTCTCGCTATAGTCCATATTTGGTTCTAGATTTGACACTTGGGTCACAGTATATAAGTCCATGTCATTTTTTAAAATTATCAACGACTGTTAGTATTGAAATTTTTCGACAGCTTCCACTTTCTTTGCGATTGTGGTACTTGTCCTCGCTTTTCTCTTCATTATGGATCACAATTATCACAACTACTCAATAAAATTTGCCAAAAATATTAAAATAATTATGACAACATTGCATGTCGCGTACTAAATACATAACCTAACTTAAAATCAGTGTATTGAAATCAACGGTCGATGACTATAGAGCGATGGCCTATAGTGGGGCTCTACTGTATTTCTTCTCAACCCTTTAACGACGAGACAGTTTTCGCGGACCGAAAATAAGCAATAAAAATGAAACCGATAAACAAAATCAGTAAAAAGTCTTACATCTAACCTTAGAAAATTCAAAAGAGTCTAATTCAGTGTATTTTTTCCTCTATGAGCGATAGGGACAAAAATAGCCTAAAAAATTAAGTAATTTTTCTGACAATACCAATGAATAATAATTTTCACTCTAATGAAAAATATTATGTTTGAGTATTGTAGTTTCCTTTTCCAAAACTGTTTTATTAAAAAAAATTGGAAGTATAAAAAATAATTGAAATTAATTTTCATTATGAGAATTTAAAAATTCGTCATTTTTGGGCTTAAAAATTTACTATATAACAAATACCTGGAGACTTGCAAAAAATATCTTATTTTCCTTCAACCTTCTATTTTGTAAAAACGTACAAACATAAGGAAAAAAATAACTTTAGGTAGTCAGGAAAAATTATTTTCTTTATGGGACACCGGTGTTCCAATCGTCCTTAAAGGGTTAAAAGACTGGAACACTCCTAATGAATAGTAATATCGTTTATAAATTTTAAAAATACGAATTCATGTTCCGATTGTTTAGTAGTACAGGCATGTGCAAAGTACTTCCAGCATATTTTAAATTGAAGCTTTACATAAATGTTTTTAATGTAACAACGGTATAAGACAACTATTGAAGTCTCATTTAAATTTTAAATGTTTGTAGTCCATAAACTGGCATCTTTTTTTGCAAATAATTAACTTTACGATTAAGACAATTTCTGTGAAATTACGTCACGAATTTTTCTGATAATCCGGAAATTTCCATTTTGTATTTCCGGAAATACAAAAATATTTCAAAAGAGAAAATTTTGCAGATTTTATTTTGAAAATTCTTTTGAACAGCAACATTCAATCTTCAGTGAATATCTTTAAATATTTGCAGGGGAAGGCTTTCAGGTTTTGCACACATTATGGCCTCAAACATTTTTATTTTTCCCATTTTTCTGATTTATTTTTTTTCAGGAAATATGTGACTTAAAACAAGCTATTAAAATATATTGCTATAAAATCAGATTCATTAAAAGAATCTGGGAGATCTGGGAAAAATATGAAGTGTTCGACGCAAGAAACCCTTACCCTCTTCTTTAGTATTTACTTTAAAAAAAAAATGTGAAAAAACACTACATATTTCTTCTGTTTACAAATTTATTATCACAATATTTCAACTGTATTTTATCTAAAAACATCTTTTTTGCACATTTTGCACAAGAAATGTTATTGCAGTATTTCACTTTAGAGAAGTGGAAAATTGTGTAAAGAAGTTCGCGTACAAATCATTTAGTAACATAATGAATTGAAATAGTATCGATTTCACGTTTTCATCGGTTTGTAATATGAAGGTGTTACATAAGTTTGGTGGAGAACAGCTTTCTGCATTTTCGTAAAAGTGAGAAAATAAAAATTGCAGAAAGACATTTTTCAGATAAAATTTATGTAGTCCATTCAATTTCGACATATCGTCTATTCAGCTTATGGGAAATGTGAAGAATTGGTATAGTATTGGAGTATAGGAGAGGATGGGTGTTGTACTGATAAAATGGTAAAAGTGTGAAATGGTGAGACTTTCATTGGAAACAACATGGATATCAATAGGCGAAGCATAAAGCTTTATGGTTGCTAAACTCATTATGAGATTGCTCCGATATCCCTAAGAACACAAACTCTGCACTTTTATGTCCTTCCCACTGTTTCAATCCTTCCCACAATTTACCCTCGAGTGGAAACTATATAGCCTTTCCCATCTGTGAACAATAGAAATCTTGGGGAAGAACAGAGAGTACGAAAAAAAGGCGCACCATTAGTGTATTTTCATTGCAATAAAAGATTCCAAAAGGACGCAAGGAGTTGAGTCGTAAGTCGTAAAAAAAGTAAATTAATACTTTAGCCATGGGGTATTTTTCCATGTAGGTTTTTTTTTGTTTTCTTCACAAGTCATTTCTCTTGCACTGACCTTAAACTTTGATAAAAAAAAGCTCAGAAGAAAAAATGCCAATTTGCATTGAAGAAATTTGTAATTCTAATTAGAATCGCACCCTCTAAGATCCATGCAATTGGCCGAAAAGAGTGATGAAGGATAGGAGGGTGTGATTTTGCATATAATGGGACTAGTAATTGGATGTACTTCTGTTGCGTGTTCACCTGCGTTTTGTCTAACCGACAGAGTATATACTTACATTCCTTCAATTATCGCGAATTACCATCGCTCTAGCTTCTCTAAGAAACGACTTTTCAGCCCAACGCCACGTGTTTCACTTCCCCCACGTAAAACCCCATCTGGAAGTGATTCTTTAGAATCGAAGAAATCACAGATATTGAATGTAAAGCGCATTCAACATTTCCCATTATATAATATGAAAGCATTAACCCATTCCTTACCATGGTATTATACATCATACGCAAATTGAGTGATTTTAGATGATTTATTCCTGCGCAATTTTTACCCGAATTGCTGTCGGGAATGGATTTTTAGTAACTTTAGTTTTTCAATTACTTGGAAAAAATAGTCCGACAGAAATGAAAATATATTTTGTTATTGTTTTCTTGCTTCGCGAAAGGTCATGCAAAATTTTTGCTCAAAATGGCGGACGGAAAATACGACATCCCGTCGAATTTGTTAAAATTGACCTCCTTCCTCTTTCCTGATTTGAATTCTAGTTGCCAATTTGTTTTCTTGGATAGTTACTCTATCTAAATCAATAGAGTTTGTAATGAATTAATGCACAGAATTTAAATTCAGTGACCGTTAAGACATGTGTTTGACAGGGGCTCCCCGCGCCCCCATAATAGATAAAAAAAAATTTTTTCAAAAAATTCATCTATTAATCTGTAGGAAACTAATCTCAAAATATGAACATTCTATCTCAAGTATTTCTGGTACATTGACTGAATGGGTTAATACGCAATTATATATTCAAACATTACACGTAATCAAAATTTTCACAAAATATTACGTATACGTATACTGAGGAAAACTTACACAGTAAAAAAATGTGTAAAATTTTACTACTAATAGTGCAAAATCGACCATTTTAGTTGTTTAATTCAAAAATGTTTAAAAAATACACAACATTTTGGTAATTAATTGTCACGTAATTAAAAATAACCACTATTATAGTTGAAAAATTTTCAACATTATTGTCAAATTTGAAAATGTGTAAAATTTTAACACTATAATAGTGTGAAATCAGATAAGTTAATTATTTAATTGCGATCTGTGTAAAATTTCTCTCAATTATAGTCATAAATTTTTTTTAACAATGTTTCGTGATTGAAAACTGTTGAAAGAAATCTAAAAATTACAACTATTATAGTATGATTATAGTTTTTCACATTATTATAGTGTGGAAAAATACACAACTTTATGGTATTTTTTGTCACATGATCAAAAATTAAAACTATTATAGTTTGATCATAATTTTTCACACTATTATATAGTGAGACCTTTTGTATTTCAACCAAAGTTGTTGAATTTTTAAAGAAGAGTTGTTAAATTTTGAGAGAAAAGTTGTTAAATTTTTAAACAAAAGTTGTGTAAAAATTGTTGAATTTCCATTTAAGACTTATACTTCAGTCGAGATGCTTTTCATTGGGCAAAAGTCATATAGAACATCAAATATTTATATGCATAATAAGTATATCGTGAAGATCCGAGCATCAGATGTAATCATTTCGCATTGGGGGGGGCGAGTATAGGAAAATATATTGGAACTAAAAAGGCAAAAAATCAAAATCTTCGAAATAAAATGAAAATTCTACATAAACAGAATTCAACAATTTTTGAGTTTACACATAAAAATTGAACAATTTTTAAATTCATCAATTCCAAATTCAACATCTTGAAATTCAACAACTTTTAATTAAACAATTTTAAATTAAACACTTTTTCCAAATTTAACACTATAATAATGATGTGAAAGATCACACACTATAATAGTGTTAATTTTTTTACTGTGTAGGTGTAAAATCTACACAAAACGGAGTTAATTAAATCTAGCAATACATATACAAAGTATATATAACAATTGTCCTATCATTTATAGTAATATAACTTTTTTATTAGCAGTGAGTGCATAAAAATGAGAAAATATTCCATATTGAGTATTCTCATTGAAATGGTAAAACTTTTATTACCCGAAATTTTATACGAGATTATACTATGCTTCGGATAGAAAGGAATCTTCATTATTAACACAAATTTTATTTTGAAAAGTGAACATTTCTTATTCGGCGTTAAAAGCTAATAATACTACAGTTATTAACTTATCTCAATATAATTTTTATTTTAAATATTTAGTATAAAATACTAATAATAATAATAATGGTATAGCACAACGTTTCATAGTTCTTATACAGGGACGGGATTGTCAGTCCCATACCTCGTGGAATCTAGTGCATTGAAGCTTACTGGATACATTTCGAATACTTTGAAAGTCAGAAAAAGTCCAAATGACCTAAAGAGAATTCAAACTTGGAACACTGAAGTCATAGAGCGTGTACTCTACCATTAGACACATTAAAGAGTTTGTCATCAAATTCAGCTTAAGCAAATTTTCGTCAAAAATTGCATTTTTGAAGCAAATTAAGAAATTTCCTTTAGTACTGTAGATAGCAACGTCAAAATTCTGTCAATTTTTAGTCAAATTTGTCAAAATTTGTCAAAAATGTCAAAATTTTGACGAAAATTGCTCCCAATGTGTCCAGACCTTTAGGGAAAAATGTCCATGTTCGTATGATGCCAAACTTCGTAATGACTAAATTTTTCCTATGATCCTGAATAAATGTGACTCCTCAATATATTTTAAAAACTTGGCGCTTTCCTCCAATTTTTAAAATATAAGTGAAAAATTTAGTCATTACGGAGCTTGGGATCGTACGACGCATGGGCACTTTCTCCTACTTATTGTGAACTTAGTTTTCAAATAACTTTCAGATTAAAAGATTAAAGTTATTAAACACTTTAAGATTAAATATCCTTATAATCGTAGAGTACTATTAAGTTTTAGTTAGAGCCGATTGATAGATTAAAAACCTAAAACAAAAACATTAGACGATTGCATATCCAGCTCTGGAGATTGATGTAGAATATAGTGAATCTGCTGAATATCCGATGAGAAGCTATTATTACACGAAATTCAAGACTAAGCTCTAGTCAATTAGAGAACGCGATGGGCCTAAAATATTTTTTTATGTCAAATAACTCAATAGAGCAATTTACTATAAATTGCTTGCATAAGATCCATACTTATGGCCTTCTCTCAAAAAAAAAAGAAAAAAAACAGATAAATAAATAAATAATCAAACTTTAAAAAGTTCTTTAGTCTCGGTATTTTAAATTTTTCTCTCAATTTTGAAATAGTAAAGCCCTTTAAAAAAATGCCCTTTGACAATTTCCTTCAAAAAATGCTTTTTTGAAGGAAATTGTCTGCACTTTTATAGATGAATATGTCAAGATTCTGTCAAAAATGCAACTTTGACGAAAACTGCTCCCAATGTGTAGAAGCCTTTAATTACAGTTTCTCATGGTAAAAAAGGGTATGGAAAATACGCAAATTACCGGAAATCTTCAGTACAAACTCTATCTAGCTCTGTAATAATCAAAAAATTGAAAAAAATCTCAGAATGCTATTAAAAAAACAAAAGAGCGATGTGATTATTAGAAATCAGTACTACCAAAAGGTTTAAAAGCACCATTCTTTTCCCACAAATTCTTATTTTATAAACTGAAATACAGAGCTCACAGCCATTCAGGAAATTAGATAGAATCGATATAAATGGAAATACAAATTGGTAGGGGAAAGAGGGTGTATTTCTGCAAATTTTTTTTTCCACAAATGCTCCATTTGGAAATACCTCCCCAGAATTTAGCGGAAATTGCACATTGGCGCTCTTCGCAAACATTTTTTTACCCCCTTGGAGACTGTTTTAAACGATCACACTGGTGCACATTTATTCGTTTATCTCTAAACTAAAATGTTTCTATTTCTATTTTTTTATTTTCATTTTTGGCACATAAAACCATGGATTTTTTTTCAGTAAAATTGCATTTATCCCATGTAGGCAGAAAGTAAAAAGCATACTAGTAAATTGCAGGCTATTAGCTCGGAGGCAGATAGGTCTTTTTTTGTACTCAGGAAGCCGCCCGGACGAAAAAAGAGTGGTAAATGACTCAACGAGGTGGCAGGAATAATGTTCACAGCAAATGGGGTTGAAAGGAACATTGGATGATTTTAATTTCGACATGTCACGATATCATGGAAAATTCAAAGAAAGTCCATCCATGGACGTAACATTCTCATATAGACATTTCAGTGCTTACCAACGCGACAATGGTCTATTACTTTCTTTCTACGTAACAGTACTTTTCCAACAAGTTCCCTAACTCGCGCATCCTGTTCTATTGAGCTCTATGTATCTTGATCATCGAAGGATTATGGAAAAGTCTCTATACTACACGATAGAGCAAAATCGTGCTTTTGCGATAAATCCAAAAATACGATAAAGCAAAAAATTCATAGGTCAAGGAGGAGGTGGGGCTACATAGGAAATGCTACCGTAAGTACGGGTGACTTTGATACCCCTCTATTCATAAGCTTTTCTTTATTTCTAGAACTTAAGCATGGTCTTTATCGATCCGAGATCTACCATGTCTGATCGGTGAAGACCATCCTTAAGTTTTAGAAATAAAGAAAAGCTTACGAACCTGGACCCATCTGAACCTATCCTGTGCCACAATTATTTTTCCAATCTAAATTACATTACGTGAAAGCCCAGTTTCCTTTAGGATCATGCAAAGAAATAGCATTATCAATGTAACCTCACCTCCCCCTACCCAAGTAAGAGGTAGATTGATATAATTTGGAATGTGACTCAATTTGGAACTTTACGCAAATAAAATCGATTTTTTCAGTAATTGTTTGTCTTAAGTTTTTGATATCGAAAAACAACTTGTAAAGGGCGACTTAAGGACAATTTTTAAATATCCTCCAAATTCATGAATATGATTGCATTTTGGGTCCTGTCTTCTCTACAAAAATATTCTTCTAGAAAAAAAAACACAAAAGGCTTCTAAAGATCTTTGGGTTCTAAAGGTTCTCTAAAAGATACCGTTCTCCCAAAACTTTGAAGAATAAAAGTTCAGAGCAAAAATGTACTCATGAAGTAATGATATTGTGAACTTTTCATTCAAAATGTCTTGATAGTGGTACATGTTTCTATCCTATAATCTTCTTTCTTCAAGGAGGACTTTTTCGTAAGTAACGAATGTTGTCATACGCTACACAGTAAAAAAAATTTACAAGGATAATCATTGGTTTGCTTTTTTACCACGATTATTCTTGTAAAGTTATACAAATTATGTATTTCAACAAAACGTGTAATCTGAAAATGTGTAATTTAAATTTTATGTAATTGTAAACCGTGTAATCAACTGGGAATGATTACACAGTTTTGTATATTTTCTTACATATTTCGTGTAAAATTACACAGTTTTCAAATAAAAGGTGTACAAATTACACAGTTTTCAGACAAAATGTGTACAAATTACACAAATGTGTATTAGTACACACGCTTACATGTTTAATGTAAAATTTACAACGAAAATCATGGTAAACCAGCCAAAAATTTTACTGTGTATCCTTACCAAGAAATTTAAGCGTACATAAAGATTTATTTGGAAAATCTGGAAATTCACAGGGAAAATGCAAAGATGGAGATATTGTTTGTTTTAGAAAATACTACTTTAACTATCCTCCAGGAATAGTTCTTTGACACTAACAGCTTACGATATACTTTTATTGAGAAAAAAGCAAGTTACACAGAATAATTCTATTCCTTAACCTCTGGAGATTGATATTGAAACAATGGATATAGATATCCAGTCATTAGATATTTATTTTATTACACTGCTGTATTTGCTAGGAACTTTTGCTGCAGAATGGCAAATTTCCTCGAATTAACGTGAGTGTCTATTTCACTAAGGATCTTTTCATGATAATGAGACTATGTCCTCTACACACTAGAGAAAATTATGTCCATATTTGACAGTTTTTCCTACACAAACGTAAGCAATTTGCTTCAATATGAACATACATTTAGCTAATTTGTAGAGGCAATAAGGAAGAAGGGTTGCTATTTCGATAGAATTATGTTTTTATTAAAACATAAACTCCTTCAAAATGAACTCATTTTAATGGACGAGATATTAACTTAAATAATGTAAGTGTTATAGAGCTTTAAAATGGGACGTACGCTTAGTGTATAGCCCTAAAAATGTACCCCTCTGGGCAACCACATACAATAACAAAACCGCTAAAAGATGGATGATAGAGGAAGACTGGCAGTAGCATACGCGACAGACCCAACACTTTTTCTCATTTCCACGAGGAAACATTTTCATTGTCCTTTGCACTCGCGCTGCAAATGAATTACTTACTATTAAGCTACTTCCGTTTCCCACTGAGCTTGAATCACAATTCATGCTTAGAGGATAAATTGCATCAATTTTGAATTCAAGTGTAGAGGCAATAAAGAAATACTATGATTTTTCAAGCAACTCTCTCATAAAATGTCTTAAGGAAATGGGAAATAATATAGTAAGGAAAAGCTTAAGCAAAAAAATACGATATAAGATATCGCTAGAAGACATAAATAAATTGAAATAAAAACTTGCATGTCTTCCTGAGTATTCCATTGACATGAGATCACAATCGTCACAATCCATTTGTATTTTATTTCTTTAACGAGATATACATGCAGTCTATACAATATTTGAAGAAAGTTATCTGCATTTCTACAAAATTTCCTCCCATTCTTTGAATACAAAAAAATCACAAGTTATATGTTCTATTACGTTTCCGCAATTATATTATGTCAAAATCTTATCTAGCACTTTCTGAAAGACTTTGCATTTGTAAGGTATAGGAGAAGGTTCTGTTCTGAGGCTTCGCACACAATCTGGCTTCGTTTTTTCCCTTCATATTTTTCCCATATTACTTTAATGAATCTGACATAATATGGCAATACATTTTAATATCTACACAGAAAAAAAATATTTTGTAAAAATGTTCGTAAATCTTTGTGAATTCCTATGGGAGAGTTACGAAATGCTCGTGAATCGTATAATCCACAAACAAGTTCGTAAAAGTTTGTACTTTTTTCACAAACATTGTTCGTAACATGAACATTTGACGAACACTTTTTGTACTTTTACAAACATTTGTTCGTAAATGTTCATAAACACACAAAAAATGTTAGTAAAATTTTGTCATTTGTTCGTAAATATTTGTTTTCATGTCGAGCATTTTACGAACATTTACGGACAAATGACAAAATTTTACTAACATTGTTTGTGTGTTTACGAACATTTACGAACAAATGTTTGTAAAAGTACAAAAAATGTTCATCAAATGATCATGTTACGCACAATGTTTGTGAAAAAAGTACAAACTTTTACGAACTTGTTTGTAGGTTTTATGATTCACGAGCATTTCGTAACTCCCCCATAGGAATTCACAAACATTTACGAACATTTTTACAAAATATTTTTAATTATTTTAATTTCCTAAATACTAAAAACATTAGAACAATTAATAAATATTGATGCTCAATTTTAATGAAGACTAAATAAATTTTTATCACATTTAAATTATTTAATTAATGAAAAAATTGTATTTAATAAAATAGTTATTGATTTCTCTATAAATTATGCTCTAGACACATTTGCGATATACAAAATATAAAATTACTGCTAGGGATACTACTAGGAAAAACTAATTGATATGGTATTCAAGTAACTTGAAGCAGTAATTTCAATCTAGGGAAGTGTGGGGCAGTTTCACGAAGTTAAACTCTTTTCATACTCAAATAAATTAATTCCGATTACTTTTCAATTGCTAGATAATCATTTATTATCCCAAAAATGTGTATTTTCGAAAGTAGCTTGCGTGAAACTGAACCCTCCCCCCCTTACCATAGATAACCATAAACTTTTCCTTGCTAAATTAAAATTATTTTAAGTATTTTATATTAAAATGGTCGGAATGTGTCCGTATTATATTTAAGTAACTTCCTTGGAGAATTAATTTTTTTTTAACTAAGAATTTTAATCTTTTGATATTAAACTTTTAATTTAAATATTTTTTAAGAGAACCTGTTCGGCGAGTGTTTTTTAGAAAAAAAAATTATTCAAATCCTTTAGAATTATATTTTATTCATTGAAAATGTGAAACGCGAGCATTATTCATTATTAAAAAGGATAATTCTGAATATACATTGAAAAAATCCGAAAATTCTCAAATTAAATTCCGGTAACATTAATTTTGCACTTGCGATAATGATCCGTAACCAAGCGCCTGGAAAGTTGGCCTTTTTATATGAAACTATTTGAAGCCAATTCCTAAATTAATCTCGGACTCAGCTCATAGTACTCCGAGGAAAAAATTTATTTAAACAAAAATTTAGTATATTTATCCCTGCATACGGAAAGTTATCTTATAATACGGAAAAACTTCTAACTATTTAAATATTTAGCATAACGGTAGCGAGTGCAAAAAAAAATCCCATATAAATTTAAATCAAAGTATGAGAAAGTGACTTCAAATTTCAGGCAAGTTGGCAAGGGATTGTCCGTAACCAATGTAGAAATTATCTTTTTATGGTTACGCTTGTGAAAAAATACCCCTAAAAAGTTCGAAAACAAATATAAAAAAATGTTGATTTCATTTTACACCGTAGTAGTATAACGAGTGCTAACGGAAAAAATTAATTCTACCCTTCTTTTTTAGAGTGTGTTAATAATAATTTAAAATAGATAATTTGATACGGAAATGATGTAGATTTTTTAAAAATCATTTTTTTAACCAATTAGATCAATTCGATTTTCTGTGTATGATTATTTAACCAAAAATATTTCTCTTATAGAGGAACTGCAAGAAGCGGATGTGGATATAAAATATTTAACTAATTCTTTAAGCCTTTCTCTACCGAAGTATGCGCTTAAATTTAATCTTTAACTCAATTTAAAAACTATTAAATCTACTTTTGTATTAATTTATATCAAATTCCAATTATCATGTAATTCAGACACCAAACTCACATTTTAACAATGGATAACAATTTAACAATTTATGTTAATCGCATTAAAATTTTAATGAGCAAGTGTAGTACTAATGATAAAAATTAAATGGCTCATTTAAAACTCATCAAAAATCGTATCAAAATCCAATTAAAATAACACTTACATGCTATACAATTAGTATTGCAGAGATCGATCAGTAATCACCTTAGCACTGGCTGTATTTCAAGTTGAGTTTTATTGTTATTGAATTCTAAGTTAATTTCCTAACCTGCTCAAGAACCAATTCATTGGAAAGTGCACTTGAAAGTGTTGATGTACAAACGTCTGCGGAGGTTTTCTCATGGGGAAAACTGTGGGATTCCCCAACGAATAAAGTTCTGTGCTAAGAAAAGACCAAGTACTCCCAATTTCCTCATGTGTCAGTACCACATCACTGATACAGCTTTTAATCAATTTCATGTAACTAAGAACCCCTCTTGTGGAGGTGGAACAGCTTGAAATGGCAATCTTGAGCTGTTCTTGTGATTTGGTGGAGTTTAGGGGTGTGGAAAGGAATGTGTTAGCAAAGGTCATGATGTTCATTTCCTAGTACTTTGCCAAGGATAAGGAATAGGAGACACCTTTCCAACCCTTTAGTTCTACAGCAATGTCTTTTCTCTGGGCCAATTGCCACATTGGATTCAGCATGTTGGACACATGACAAAGAATTTCATTCCCTTCCTATTCCTTCATCCTCATTCCAATATCTATCTCTCATATACACGAAAAGCCACCCACAAGATTCTTGGCCAAGAGGTGAGAGATGAGAAAGTTTTGGGAAATTGTGCGCGCATGAACAACATAAACCGTGCTCAGTTGAAACTTTTTTTTGAGAATCAATACAAAAGAGAGAGAAAGAAGGATATGAATGCGTATTTCCCGCTACATTTTTTCCACCTTGTCCTCATCGCTTTTGGAGCCCTTCCCGTATTCATCTTCCCTGACTTACGTTTACTTCCTGTTTTGCGGATGGCACGAGTAGAAGAAATAATTCAATTATTTATCTGCAGAAGCATATTTCTGTTTTTCCTCTATACATTTTTTTTTGGTTTCCAACTGATTGATTTTTGAAACAGATTTCCCGAAAAAAATATTTTGTTTTTAAAAATAAGGTCCTCCTCTCCCCTATTTAATTGTCAAAGGACGCCCCAAGCAAGAAATGTCAATCTCATGAGAATAATTTCCATACAAAGTGACACATTCTGGAGCCCCAAAAGTGTCACTTGTGACTAATTAATAATTTATATTTCACGGAAGAGTACCAGCTAAATTGCTAAATATTGAATTTCCACCATCTCATGCTTCCAAAAAGGATATTCCCCTTGTGAAATTTAAACTCACACTCCATTGAATTTTCCACCAACACAAAATTGCTGACGACGTCAGAACCACAGGAATTACAAAAGAATGCTACAAAAAAAAGTGAAGCCCTTTAAAGTTTCCTTATTTCACTCATTATTACTGAACGATAATTTTTACAGACTTCAGCCAAAGTTCTAATTGGTATGGATTTAAAGTTTTGTTTAATTTAGAAAATTAAATTCCAATGTGTAAAAAGTTTATGTGAGATGAAACCTTTTGTGTAGAACTTTATCTTCCTCAATCTATTTCTATATCCTAACTTCAGTGTTAATTAATTTTCAGCACATTTCTTTGAAAAGTTTATTTCGTAATGACTAAATAATAATTAAATAAACTATTATAGATTGTTTGTGGGAAAAATTAAGAAAGTATAACGTTTCATTTATCCGGAATACTCGAACTAGTTATACTTTCACAATATCCGCCAAAGAATAAGTGTCGTGATATATATACAGTTATTCGGATGATTGGGAGACAATATGACATATGTCCGTCTCGTTATCCGGATGGATTTTTTGAATTTGTTCAACGTCTCGAAAATATAATACAAGATTTTTTTTTGGAATTAGTATAAAAGTTTTAAAGAAGATTAAAAAGACATAGGGGAAAGCGCGCTACCTTCAGACGACTCAAGCTTCGGACAATTCAATTTTTTCGCTATGTTCGTTATGGATTTCACCCATAGCATTTTTCTGGAAATTTGATATATTCTGGAAATATGATGGGCCAAATTTATTTATAACACAATGAAAAAAATGATTTGTGCGAAGCATAAATCGTCCGAAGGTAGCGCGCTTTCCCCTTATTAGAGAATTCTATGCAATTATATTTCATTTATTAAACAAAAACATCACAGGATAATTCATTTTCATTGCTGAACACACATGCATACATGACCTCAAAATTATTATAAATGTAACTATCGATAACTCGTCCGGATTACGCCGATCCGGATTAGAGACCGGGCACTGTATGTCAAAAATGAGTAGGGTAAATTGATATAAGTTGGACATAGTGTTACAAGTTGTACAATTCGCCGGTATAAGTTGGACATGGCTTTTTTCTTGATAAATACAGTACAAAATTTGTTTCTAAGCACAAGGAACCAAATTATAAAGTAAAACATTAAAAATATACAAATAAAAATGAAGTACTAAAGTTATCAAGAAAAAACTCTGTTCAACTTGTACCATTGTCTAACTTGTACCACTTTACCCTATACAGCACAGGTTATAATCACTTAATTTAAGTAAGAAAACCCTAAATTTTTTTCATTAGTTAGCTTTTAAATTATAATGACTTTAATATGATCTCCGGCATACCTTTCAGAACAGGGAAATTTCATGAAATCAAAATTCACATCATTTTCTCTCTCAAACTTTTTGCATGAAAAACGCTCTACCTTTGGATGACTTAAACTTCGGACAACTTTTTTTTTCTATGTGACTAATAGACTTGACCCATCGCTGTTTTCAAGAAATATCATGCATTGGCCTAGCTATTAAAATATGATATTATAATAGGTCACATTCATTAAAAACGTAGGGGGAGGTGGGGCTACTTTGAGCTGTGGAGCATGTATTAACAATTATTTTATTTAGACCCACCATTGTATTGTCTACCCAAATTACATCATATTGATACCCAGTTTCCATTAGAAATATGCGAAAAAATCGTATAACAATGTAGCCCCACAGCTCAAAGTAGCCCCACCTCCCCTTATTGAAAAAATTGGGTTGTTCAAAGCTTGAGTCGTTCGAAGGTAGCGCACTTTCCCCTATCACACTCTTTCGAACTCCTCTTCTATTTTTATCATCACAACAAATTCAATTTAGTTCAATTTACCGAACAGGAACTTAGATTCTAACATCCACAGGGTGTTAAATTCTAAAACCGTTAGGGTAAATGTCCTAATTCAAAACCATTTCCAGACGCTTTAACTTTGACAGAAGATTCAACACATTAAGTTTATATTTTTTCAGAAGAAAATTACATAAATTTGCTCCTTGACTCTTCTAGAATGTTACTGTTTAGTGAAAATTCTTTAGATATAATATTGAAAACTTCTTAAATACAAGAAAAATACGCGAGCATAAAATGCTTCTATGTGAAACATATGTATTAATCCAAAAAAAAGTGAAAAGGTTCACTTTTAATTTTTCTGAGAAATTAACATATTAAAATTTGTGAATATGAATGGATTTTCGCTTTATTTGGAGCAAAATTAACTAAATAATGAAATTGTGGTATAGAAAATATATAAATATAATAATTTAGTACTGTGTTTATCATGAAAACAATGACATTTCCATTTAGAATAGCGAAAAATTTCCATTTGGAGCAGATTTTCAATTAGCTTAATTTACCTTAGTATTTAATTTTACAATATTTTCAACCAGTGTAAAACTGCAAGAAAATTATCAAATCAATTTAAGCATTCTGATGGAGTCCTTATGGACGATCAAAGTGCTGTTGTGTAGAGTATACGGAACCAATGATTATTTTAATTCAAGGAGGCAGTCTATGACAGTTTTGCGGGTACGTTCAGCCCAAATTAGTTTTCATTAAATATTCATTAAGCACTTAATGAGTACTCAATTCAATACAATACTTTAATTTCAAGTAATTGGAAAACAACTAAATTTCTTACCAAATGTATGAAATGGAGGCAAACCGAGTAAGACCTTAATTTTTATTAGCCAGAAGGGAGGTAAATAATTTTTAATCTAGGCTGAGCTTCCTCCCATACGACACGATCACTGAACTATCCATTTAAATGGTACGGAAAGTTTTAGGGCTACAATATCATGCTTTTATGTTCTTTAAACCATTTCTGGGAGTTTTCCGTAAAATATATTATTGGTATTATCCAAACTGATTAGTTGTTAATCATAACGATCATCCACTGGAGAAAATAAAATTGATCCAAATTTGATCCCATTTGATCCTTTTGCAAAGGATGGATCGAATTAACATGTTCTAGTATGATAAATGTGTACTCACAGTTTAAAATTTGATCAATCCTTTGCATAAAGATCAAATTTGGATCAATTTGATCCTTTTATTTTTACCAGTGTCCCTATTGACAATATTGATTAGTTTTAGCAGCTCGTAATAATCAATTCCTTGTTGATTTTCATACTTAGCCATGTGAATATTTCAATTTTTTGCATTGATAATGTTTGAAGTAATGACCATTTCTCATCGTCAGTATCAATTCGAATCCGGAGCTAATTATTTCATACGGAAAATTAAAGGTTCGCTCAAAAACTATTTATTTGTTTACATTAAACGCGACATAATTACGAATGTTAGTAAAAAAAACTATATTGTTTACATTTCGGTGAAATAACATTATACTGTCATTATAAACCTAATATACTGGACAGACCTACGGCTTAAGCCGAGAGACGGCTTAACGTAATTATAATCAAAATACTGATTAGGCAAACTTCCCATAACTTTCCCACTATAAGCCGTCTTTCGGCTTAAGCCATAGGTCTATCTAAAGCATAATGCCGAAATAGTATTACCCGATGCAAATATGCAGAGATAACTCTATCTGACGGATGGCGAAAAAACTAATTCAAGCTCCTAATACTTTAATCTTTAATGCATTCATGAGAATCTATATTACACTGGCATATATGAAGCAGTACGATATTATTTTGCTGTCAAGAGTGTGGTAATTTTTCCATGTAATTCTATGTTATTTCTATGTACTCGTATATCCTTGCTTATGTATATGTATTTTGAATAACTTCATCACGATTATTTTGTGCGTTGATGATGGTATATGAATAGATTATTTTTGAGGTGGAAGCACCAAGAAATATGAAAAGGGTATGGGAAAAGGCCCCATAACAGATCGATAATTTGTATTCACGTATGTCAGAAAGTACACAAAACGACCAATAAAATATTTACGGCTAGACAGTATTAAAGAATCGACCGAAAGTGACCCCATTGAATAAGTTGTGGTTGGACTTTATTTTTTTGTCTTGTGTATTTTCCCAGAACGATTTATTATATCGGACTGTGTATTTTTCTTTTGGTCATTCCCCCCTTATAAAATCTTTAAGACGTTGATTCTCTCCATGTTAAGTGCATTTATGTCTCCTTACTATTCAGTCCACGAAAACATTTTCCAACATGTTCCCTGGGAAAATGTCACGAAGATGCAAGTATATAACATCGCCTTTCATAATTAATAGTGTTCCAGCAACAGCGGGTTTATTTCCACACTTTTCACCCTTTCTACAAAATTCCATTATTGATTGTTCAATTTTTTTTTCGTTTTTCTTCAACCACAATCAATTTATTGTAATATTTCTGTTTTTTTTTTATTCTTATTATGAAAATCATTTTCATTCTATGAGACACTACCATTTTCTGTCTACATTTTCGCTATTGTGTCATTGACATACAGGATAACATCGCAGGTTTTTACTCCCTTGTGCTTTGCGTTTTCCACGCAAAGTCAATTTTCATTTTAACTCCCTCGTTCAACATGTCTATTTCACTTTTCATATTTGTAACATAATTTTTCCATATATAGTTGAAGGTTTCATGTGCTAAATCTTGCTAAACTGCAGAAATATTGTTCAAATTGATAGACCTATCAAATTTACGCGGAAATTTCGGAAATTCACTCAGAAACAACAAACGACTGACAGTTGATCATTAAATTAAAATTCATGAATTTTGTAATGTATCTTGTCATTCTTGTCATTTTTTTTAAAATGACATATTAAATTGAATAATATATGTATTTTGAAATTCTATCAATTTAACAACATAGTTCAAAGTTCAATGGAAAACGATTTGTTATAGAGCAACTTGAAGCAACTGATTGTCATTTAACTCTCACTAAATCATCAACAAAGATAGGGGTAGGGTGAGTTGAATATAGCAACAAGTTGCCATTGAATGTGAAAAATTAATAAAAGTTGAGATTTTCTGACTTGCGTATAATTTGATGGGAGATGTTGAGACATAGCTAGAAATGTAATATTATATCTCACGAGCTTTAGTTATAGTCATGTGCTGGAAAACCCTCTTCAACAATCACGAAATGTGTATGTGACAGTGATGGGCAATTTTCTACCTTTCACAACTCAAAGTAATTTATTTTCACTGGATGTGATACTAAATTGAAAAAGTCCACAAGCCTGTAATTACCTCATTTCTTCAGGGAAATTGTATACCAATCATACCAACGGAACTCTACAAAATATTGATTTTATAGATACTAACAAAATATAACTAGGAAAAGCTTCTCAAAAATTGCCTAATTTTAGAATTGTTATATATAAAATATCTACAAGTTTTCTTACAGCAGCACCCTCTTCTAATAATAACGTCACCTGTGCTAGAAGAAGGGTTCCTTATTATCCTTTCGGGGAATAAAATATTATTTCATATTTTCAATAGGGTTATTTTGATATCTTGCAAAGGACCTAATGCCTTTCTTGGAAAACTCTTATTTAAACTTTTATACTGATATCTGTTACGAAAAAGCGTAGTTCACATAAATTTAACTACACCTTCATCATTAAATATTATAAACCCTTTTCCAACCAAACATAAAGGACGCTCTTTTCCTCCATTTTATTGTGATTTTTTATCTAGAAAATTTAAGTTTTGTGAAACAGATTCATCACAAATAATTTATACAATGAAGTTTTAGGGGGACCTGAGGCAGTAGGGTAAACTGGGGCACCACTGAACAAGGAGTAGCACCAAATCTACCCAAAAGTAGGAAAAAATCAATCATTACAAAGCTTGGGATCGTACGAAGCATGGGCACTATCAAATCAATATTTTTAAAAAATAAGTTTTTAATTCAATTACCTTCTGTAGTTATTTTTCTTTTTTAATATGGGCTTGGAAAAAAACCCTTAATGATAAAATTAATCAAAAAAATTATGCAACATTACGTCGACCAAAAGTTTGTTACGGTGTACGAAAAAAAACATAGCATCCAGACCAAGAAACGCACTGTCAAATCCAGGCGATTGGATTTTGTGTAGGGTAACGAGTGGTATTTCGGGCCACTTTTTTAGCACTTTCAAATTTCAAACAGCCTAATGATTTCTCAAATTATTTTTTTCTTTGTTGATACAAATATTTACGTTCCTTATTCTATCCAGAATAAGATTCTTACCGCAAAATGTTGAAAAATGCATCATTAAAGTAAAGAAGTAAGAATGGTGTATTTCGGGACAATTGGGTATTTCGGGACAGACAAAAGTCGCTATTATGCAAATAAATTTCACTGAGCCTGACTATTTACCTTTAAGTAGAAGGTCTAAACTTCACTCATTCATAAAAATTATGTTTATTTTTCACTTGTAAAGTGGCTTAAATCGAAAAAGAAACTTAGAACTGTTTGTGTTGATATCTGCAAAATTGCCCACACTGAAGGTTTTGTAAAAAGTCAAATGTGACACTCACAATTTACGCGTATTTCACGCTTTAAATTAAATAAAATTTCAGAAGTTTTATGTTTATCTGATGCGTAAAGAGCTTAAAATTTAATGTAGAACTTAAAAATAATAAGAAAACAAATATTTATAGGATTTTTGATGTCCAGAAATACCACACGTTACCCTATCAGCATCTTCTCACAAGTTTGAGAGCGCTTTCAATGTTTTTTTTTTTTGTAAAAAAATAATTGCGAGAAAATAAAGTTTTGTGGGATCGTGTGAAAGATTATATTGTTTATTTTAGACAAATATAGTCCATAATACGTGTTTACCGTACTTTGAACTTTCTGGAGAGGCAGAATATCGTAAAGAGAGTCTGAAATGGCGAATCAATAATAAAAATTGCCGAGTTCTATGGAAAATCACGACCTATCAACAAAGTGATTAGGGTCTGTTGAGGGAGCAAGAGTTGAACAAAAACAATTCTGGTAGATCCAGGTTCACAACCCAAAGTCTGGATGAACACATCGTATCAATCTCTGAAACAGACCCGTTGATAACAGTACCAAAGGTCCAGGTCCAGCAAGATGTTTCAAGTATAAGGTGGGCCAGATCGAACCGCCAGTGACGTAGATACTTTTACCCGACTGGTACAGTGTCGACAACTCAGATTTGTCAAACATTTGTAATAGAAAAATAAGAATCGAATAATGTTGCAAAGATTAATTAATTTTCTTTATAAGTGAAAATATATTTATTGTTCCTCGGCTAATGAACTTCAAATAAGTATAATATTATACATTTAGATTTAAAAAAAAAACATCTTTTTACTAATATGACCACATTGGGTATGATATTAAAATTGCCTAGGATAAAATATCGTCCATATATGCCATTAAACTCAATCATTTCCTTAAATCGATTTTCCATTGTTAAATTTTAATCTTATTTTGCAGCTAATATGTTTAAAAATTGCATTCATTGTACACTTCTTAGTCAATTTTCAATTTTATTAATTTTTTTGAAAAATTATAAACTATACAGAAAAAAAATTCACAGCATTCTAGGCAAGTTAGCCTTACCGGCCAATTCAATGTATGGGGTCGTGGAGTACCACATTTCTCTTTTTACATCGGATTTTATAGTTTCCATATCGATAAAATGGTTTTTCCAACAATTTTATTGCCAAAGAAAAAGTAACACTTCAGAAAAATTAAATTTTTTTTTGATAGTTTGTTTCACTAAAATGATAGTTCCAATGAGTGTATTAGGCCCAGGCTTATAAATAATACCTCGTTTAATGTTTCGACAGCAATATTTTCAGAAACTGTTCGAGATTCAGAGGCATGTACCTTCACATTCGAATGTAAAAATTTTACCATATGCCTTGGAACAAATCGATATTGCTTTTTTATTTGTCTTGTAACAAAAAATTAAGAACTTTAAATACTAAATGAGGTAAGCAATGGATCTTAATGAATTACAGATTCTTTTTGTGTAGCAAAAATTAAGATTAATTTTCGATTTTCCCGGAAAAAGATGGTAAAGTCTGAACTGCAGAGAGCATTTTCCCTAGCGTAACTTTCTCTTTGTGAAAAAATTATTTGATAATATTTTTATGATTTAAATTTTAAAAAATAGACCAAGAATCAGAATATTGGGAGATAATTCCAAAGTGCGGTAAAGTGCCAAATCTTTTATAAAGAGTACAACATCATACATGAATAAACAATTGAATGGGTTTTACCACAATGAAGACTACAATGATCAAAAAAGGTCACGTTTTAATCCAGAATAGAAATTATGCGAATAACGCAATTAATTCTTAAAAATTCAGAATATCGTAAATATTTATCTCTCAAGTATTTCAATATTCAAAAAAAAAAACTCGCTAAAGGCGAGAAAATGCCAATTTTGCCTTAGTGAATTCCCCTCGTTGGCAAAATTTCATCAGGTGATGACATTTTATAGGTTTCGGGGCATGAAAATTGATTAAAAATCACAAAATACTTGTAAATGTAAAAATAATGGATAAAAATTAAGTCATATAAGATCCAAAATAGTCGTAAAATTGTACTGAAAGAACCATAAGTTGAGAATTCAAATGCCACCTTAAATTTCTTTTCTGAATTGCTCTTGACAGTTCTGAAAAAAACTCATTCCTGATACATACGTAACGATGTCAATTTTAGAGGAAAATTTTAGAAAGTGTTGGAAAAAGAATAACTTAATAAAATAGCTTTTTGTTAATAAAATCAATGAAAACTAATTTTAAGATTTTTCTTGTTTTTTTTTTCTTAGTTTAACACAAAACAAAAAATGTGGAAATCTTAATGGGGAAATGGATTTATGAGTCCTTAGAACTGTTGTAGAAGTCTTACGAAATTATAGAAAATTTAATTTGCTTTTTGTTTGGAATATCTGAACTCGACATTTTATATCAATTTGGTATTCTACGTGATTTATAGAATTCTGTATCATTTTGCTTATTCTAAGTTTTTTCCAAAGAAAATACATTAGTATTGAAAGTTCTGACACATTTGTGATTTGTTCATGCAATGTATGGTCTGCCGGGTTTCGTGGAAATAATTTTTGCCCAGTGGAATTTTGTGGCAAAAAAGTATGGGAAAAACAGAAACAACATCAAATATTAGTTTAATTGATAATAATAGTCATTTCTGTTAACAATTAAACTAATAATTTTGATATATTCCCAACATTTTATAGAAAAGTATTCGCATGAGATTTTGGCGCGAGTCACGAACAGATGATTTTTGACATAACCTCCAAAAAGTATCTACGTCATCACCAGTTCGATCTGGCCCACCTTATTACTTTGTTATTTGTTTTTATTCATCTTGCAGGTCCAGCTACGTTCAGAAGACCAGCAGGCCCCTTCCGTTTACATGAAGCGGAAAAGAATGGAAGAATTTCCAAGAAAGTTCCCCTTCCTAATGAGATCAATATACAGAAGAAGCTTCAATTCTATACGGATCACATTTTCACCCATCTCCAAAAGTATGCCCAAACAATGATAGGATTTTTTTTTAATTTTACCGCTCGAAATCAAAGAGAGGGCAGTTATATAACCCGAGCTTTTTTTCAACTTGTGACGCGACTAGAGAACAATTCGATGATCCCTCCATAATGTCTCCTACGCTTTTTCATTTTCGGATATGTTTTAGAGGTAGTAAAGGTGAATATTTCATCCTTGGACACCTACGTTCTGAAACCATTTCGATATCGAATTTTCGAAGATCAAAATTTAACCACTTTTTTAAATAAAAATTTCACAAAATGTAGTTCAAATACGGTACTTTTATTATACTTAGGTCCTTGAATTAAATAATTTTTTTATTATATTGATAAAATTTATAGAAAGTATACTGCTTTTAGCTGCGTGACCCACATAAACCCATAATATCGCGTTAGGGGTTAGTTTAGTGCAAGTTTCATCAGTTCTGATTATTTTTTGCCACATAAAATAAAGTGAACTTTAAGAGCAATTATGATTTACTGAAACTACAAAATGAGTATTATTTCCTGACCTATAGTCTAACGAATGAGAAATCCATGATATTTTAACGACTTGAATAATTGCAAGTACTTAAAAAATTTTAAACGCGATAAATAGGCAAGAAAAAAATATGGGTTTTAAAAAATTTGTCAACGTCAAGAGAAATTGTTTTGCATTATTTTATGTTCTTGCTGTTACTGTATTTGATGATTTTTTTTACTGAAAGTCCACCTCTTTAACAAAGTTTAGTAGTTGGGATATCAACTTTAAAAATATTTTGTATAAAATTGGAGGAAGTTTGGATGTACTGAGAAGGGCTTACTTTACTCTGTTATTTAAGTACTTTTCGCCATTAATTTTCCCATAAATTTTACATGTAGGGCACCTTGAGGATTACAGTCGATACAAGTTATGATTTTTGTTTCAAGATATACTTGTACTGTACAACAGGCATTTTGCAATCCGATATCCAATAAAATCGAGAAAGTCAAGCATTTTTTATTATTATTTTTAAATTTATTTTAGATTAAATTTAGATAGGTCAAAACGTTATTTCGGAACACATAACATCTGATTTAAAGCTGCCTCCACTTTTTACCTGGAATATCAATCAAATGTAAGGTAACGTAAGAGCAGAATCACTTGAACCAGAAGTCAATTTAATTCTCACGAAACAATTCAACTAAAAGTAGGAAAATCCAACAATTTCTGTTGGAAATGATGCATAATTGATATCCATGATTTACGAAGAAAATGTAAAATAAAAGAATTTCTCACTCGCAAACATAATTAAATTGAAACACGAAAGTACATTTAATAGTCTTTAAATCTATTTCTACTCCAATTTCATTACTCAGCAACTTTCAAAATTGAATGCAGTCGTCAATAACTTTGAAAATTGCTCCAAACGCTCTAAGCATAAATTTGTTATTCTCCTGAATACATACAACTTTTTTATGCAATTTTGATAGCTATAAGAAATCTATTTAGTTTTAATCATTTCTATTGTGAACTTTGGGAAATGCTTAAGATTTAATTTAATTTTATTCGTTTTCAAGAGTTTTGGTCCATAAATTGCCAATTTATCTTGATGAATTTTCGAATTATCACCATTGACTAGAGCATAGAAAGCTCATCTGCATAGAAATCCTCAAAGATTGAGAGATTTATCGAGTGAGGTCAAAGTGTGTGTAAGACAAAATGCTCTTGGCAAGTAAACTCTCTTAATCCAGGTTGTGCAACCTGAAAGCTTGTTTGTGAAAATGTGTTATATAATTTCTGGAATAATATTCAAAAGTTTGTGCAAAATGGGGCAAAATTTGCTATTTATTGATTTTCAACACTTTATGGACAAGAAAGAACCTAAAAGGATGAAAAGTTTTATATTTAAATTTTGTAATCTAAGATAAATCATTTGGCTTTGAATCTTAATAAAGTCTTTTAAAATTGATGCTTATTCTACAACAAAAATCTCTCATTTTACTTTAAAGTGTTAAATTTCTTTAAGTCCTTCACAACAAACCAAACAATACAAACAATAATTATTTTAAATATAAAATTTCAGTAGATTTTCTTCAGTTTTATATCTCTTTAAAAGTACTCTCTTAAATCCTTAATTTTCTGAAAGTTTTAAAGCGAAATTGTAATGTGAAGCATCGTTGCATCATAATCCTTGCAATTCTGAGATAAATCATCAAGCACTAAGTCTTCAAATCGGTCTTTGAAAACTGATTTTACTATTTTTATTGAGCTCTTAAGCTAACAAACTTCATTTAGGGTGAAAAGAACGTCTATTGGCAGTTTAAGAACTCGTGTCAGCACCTATTGACACCCTACTCTGTATCATTTGGAATATAAAATTTGAACATCTCTGTTTATAGTAAAGAGTATATTACAGAAAAAACGTTATATTACTTACATTTTACTAGATACATTAAATAATTTTCAACATTTTGACAAAAGTATCAATAGAGTTTCCCTGTCGAACAGACGTTCCTCCGACTCTATTTAATTTTAAAGCCAATCGGAGATATCTTTTAAGCCTTTAATTTCAGAGAAGTATGAGGTAATAGTGAATTAGATAATCAGAATAAAAGATCGGAGATAGTCAACCGAATTGCTGATAACGAATTTGCTGAAAAATTTCTTTAATTTTAGCACTGAACAGGGTGGTTCAAGTGAACTGTAACTAAATTTAGCTCGCTATAACTTTGAAACAGTTCGGAGCACCATGTCCAAATTTTACTTAAATTCATTTCATTATATTGGTTTACAAGCCCACAAAACCGTTTATGAAAAATTTTTGAGATTTTTGTTATTCGTAATGGAGCTCAAATATGGGGTCCCGGTCAAAATCCCGAACGCCAAAATCCCGAAAGCCAAAATCCCGAACGCTAAAATCCCGAAAACCGAAATCCCGAATTGACCAAAATCCCGAAAACCAAAATCCCGAATTCTTAAAAATGTCACAGCTACTCCCACGATTGTACCCGCGCTTGCTGGGGGCAAAGGGAAATCTTCTGTGTCTTAGGAAATTATTCTAAATATTTTCCTTCATATAATTTCAACCCTTCCAGGATTTTGAAAATTCGGGATTTTGGCTATCGGGATTTTGGCTTTCGGGATTTTGGCCTTTTCGGGATTTTGGCTTTCGGGATTTTGGCTGGCACCGCCCGTGGAATCAAGTGCAATAAAAAGCTCACTGAATGCAATTCGAACACCTTTAACGCCAAAAAAAAATCATGGAAAATTCTTAAACAGAAACACCCAGGAATTTAATTTCAAATCCCATCCAATGAATGCTAATACCCTAATTCTAAATCCTTGATTATTTAGTTTTAATCGTAATTTGCAAATCTCAATACATTTTTCATTTTTCAGCTAATGCTGAACAAGGTCCCGATCTCTTAATGTGAAACAGGTAGGGATTCTAGTCCATTTCATTCACTCAAGGCTTCTAAACTTAAACGCCTCGGGGATTCACGTCCAATTTAAGTTCCTAGGATCTTTTATAATCTTAAATTTAGAGTCAAAATTTTTCTGTGTGTAGTGACCAAAGAGGGATTCGAACCCGATACACTTGCATAATAGAGCGAGTACTCTACCACTTGACGCACTTGACCCATTGAGTACCCGTATTTTTCTCATATACGTCAATAAATTTCTGTTTTGAAATAAAAAAAAATTAAGAATCTCACCTAATACAACACTTTAAAAGTTGCAATTCAATGGACTCACCCTGCACTTAACTCAAATCTTCCAAGTTTTCTTTTTCTCAGAATTAAAGGGTAGAGGAAGGTTTTCAGATTTTGCACATACTCTGGCTTCAAACATATTTTCCATGTTTTTTAATGAATCTAACCTATTTCTTTTTCAGGAAATGTATGACTTAAGACAAGCTAAAGGACTAGCTTAAAAGAATGTGGGAAAATATGAAGTGTTCGAAGCTAGAATGTTCTCGAAAACTGAAAACCTTCGCCTACATTGATAAATAAAATGTTAAAGTTCTAATTTATAGCAGTCATAGTGTTTCCAGTCAATTGTTCAATGAAACTCTTCCTAAGTGTTTTCCTTTGATTCCCTGAACCACTTTTCAGTGATAAATTTAATATTGTGATTTCGAGCCAAAAAGTCTAAAAAAAAATTAATTCATTTGAAATTAAGATAAAATCAATCTAACTCTCCTCTATACGCTCTATTTCTATGTAAACCTTCAGTGACAAACGTGACAAAGGTCTTTCATCTCCTTCGCCTTTACTTTTCTTTTTGATTGGCCACTTTCCCCGAAAATTGCATTGAAAATAGAATTTTTATTAGAGACGTTGCATTGAGCAATCGGCATGACAATGTTCGTTGCCATTCGTTGCACTATTCAGCTGAAATCTGAGAAATGTGCTCACAAATTTTAAACAAATGGTAAGCATGTCATCGAATTAGTCTCATAGAATCTTTTTGGCACGAAAAAAACAGAGGAATTATTCTGATGAGAGTTTCCCTTTCAGTCTCTACCAATTAAATATTTTTAACGACTTTCACACGCACCTTTTAAACCCATATCGAAATAGACTTTATGGGAAGTCTGAAAGCATAATAAGACTTTCATATTCCACGGAAAATGAATTCTCTCTGGGAATTCTTCGTGTGGAGAAGGCATTGAGTTTTCCCGCTATGCTTCCAAAGTGCTACAGATCCGTACGCTAGATTGAGCCATTAGGTCAGTAAATTGGTAGCATTCGCGAAGAAAATATATTACGCAGCTGGTTCGAGTCGTTGTTTAGGATGATATTTTTGCCAACATGACGTCACTGAGCATCAGTGATCCGATCACGATTAGATCACGAATGAAAAGTGAACGAGATCAGTCATTGGCTGAATTCTAAAAATAATGTTGCATTGCTCTCGGGCGCTAATACGACACCAATTTTCACGTGTTCTTATTTTTAGGCAAACAAACACGAAGCAATGCTGGGATGAGGTGACGTAATGAAATCAAGTTTGGTGTCTCTCTGGCATCGATGGAAGAGCCAAGAGCGGAGGAAGGGACTAGAAGCCAGATTGAAAGAACATAATTCCTGAAAGATATTTTCATGTAGATTTCTCAAGGTGCGAAATGGCATGAAACAGCTGTCTGTCGCATAAGTAGTTCTAATATGATTCAGCATTCCTTCGAAGGCCACATTTATGTTTTTACTCTCTAATTCATGGCGACGACCCCTTTTCTCGCGGTCAAGTTTTTGCTCACAAGGATAAATCCCAAATGGGATTTACGCCTATTCCCCACAGAGACACTGATTTTATTCTGTCTCACCCGAAAGTCGACTCCGTGTGAATTTTCCGAGAGAAACACAAAATTATATACAGAGAGTTGCCAAAAAAGATTTATGACTCCTCATACACCAATGTTTTTTTCCCCAAAAACCCCATTTTCCAACAGTAGCCGGTCGGACTGATATGTCTGTTTTTCTTCTTCGGTATAAAAATTCAAAGAATCTGAATGAAAATTCCAGAAAGAGGTTAATGACAAAATTCTTTACCTTCTGATAAAAAAAAATGAAGTTAGGGGAAGGCTTTAAAGTTTCTCATAACGTAGTTTCGTATCATTCGATATTTTTTCTGTTCTTTAATGAGTATTACACACAACATGGATTACGGTATTACTTATGAAATGTATACATACTTACGGATTCCTCGCAGAACTCTTCAATTTTTATTACAAGATGGTTTCGAAGAATCTCAAATTTAAAAATATTTGATATAAATTTGATAGCAATATTGTTGTTCTCTATATGAATTTTATGACAAAAAATTGAAGATTTCTGTGAGAAGGTCAAAAATTCTTAAATTCTCTGAAAAAATCTATGAGTCGAACCGGATTTTCAGTGGTAGAAAACTTCCGTCACCACAAATTATCAAAAAGAGATGCCAAAGCGTCCCATAATTTGCGAAATGCTCAAATTCGTAACTAATGCCTAAGGGCCTTGACAGACTTGAGGATTAGCCGAGAGACGGCTTAGCGTAATTATATTAGAAATAATGGTTAAAGTGCATTACCATCATTTTCCACTAAGCCGTCTCTCGGTTTAAGTCGTAAATGTGTCTAGGGCATAAGACACACTTACGACTTAAACCGAGAGACAGCTTAACGTAATTATAATCCAAATAATGATATAACTAAATTCCCATCACCTTTCCATTAACTAAGCCGTCTCTCGGCTTAGATCGAAAGTGATCTAGGGCATAGTATGCTATACCTCAAAAGTACTTTCACATCATTTACCGTTTATCGTTTCACGACCAATTTAAACCGATTTATAAATAAGTAAAAATATAGCCCAAAACAGCTTAGAAGATATACAATTGATTTTAGGATAAAAATTACTTATCGGTTTATAACCGGTTCAAATTGGTTTGCACTTGTTAGGAATTCCAAGACTTTTCCTACGAGGTCAAATATAAAAGTATTTAGTTGAGAAATACGCTTTTTAGAGCCTTTTTAATCTTTTACCGCGAAAAGCCATTATTATGAATGTTTTAACGATAATTTCGTAAAGGAGTTTAAAGTAAAGTGCCTTCACTACCATGAAGAAAATATATCATTAACTCTTTTCGGACCGCAGTATATGCTGCAAGCCAATTTCACCATTTTTTAATCAAAAATATCTAAGCTCAGGAATTAATTAAGGTCTTACAAAAAATATCTTACATTTAGACATCCTTATAGTTTGTAATCATCCACAAGAATAGGATTTTTATCAGTTCTGAATAATTAAAAAATATTATTTTTCACAGAACATTCATATGCTGCTTTGGGTACTCAGACTCCCAAAAGAGACGAAAGAGTTAAGTAAATATTCAATAGACTTCTGGAGGCTGATTATCTGGTTGGCAAAGATGCAGATGTCCTAACCTAGAAAATTTTTGAGGTTACGAGAATCCTTCTTTGAACTTACGGCGTAACTTAAAACACCAACTTGTTTGGCGTACGGAATTAGAGAATAAGTAAATAGCGAAAAGTTCTGAGTCCATCCAAGCAATTGATTATAACCTTGTTAAGAAAATAAGTCAAGATGATGAGAAGAAATTAAAAAAAAAAATAATATATTGCCTTGGAGTCCAACATTAAAGCATTACCCCCCCCCCCCCTAATTTCGAGTATTTCGCAATCTATAATTAGCTGCTTCACTTTGCTTTAAGTTTATTGGCTCACGACAATTTTGACCCAATTTATGAATTACAATTCAAACTAAAAGAGTAATAGAGGTTTTAGACTGGTTTAGCCCAGTGATCATATGTCTCTAAATCCTAAATAACAAACAATTTTAGTAGTTTTTTTTTTTAAATCTAATGGATCACTTGGCCTTACTATTAAATCCTCATTAAATTAAAAATTATTTCATAATAGCTAAATTTGAGGTCTAGAGGCCTTATAACCGATTAAAATTTCGGATAGAAAATAAACCTCAAACTTATTCTAATAGAGAAGAAAGTCGTTCCGTTTATCTCTTTCACATCTGACTTTGAAAACACTTTAAAAAGGGTTTATTCAAGGTCACTGGCGCATTTAAGTGTAATATTCCTCTTAAAAAGTTCTAAAATATATAAGGTAAAGTGCCCTAAATTCGACCGGTTCCTCAACTTGACCGGTAGGGTAAAATAGGGTATTTTGGATCATGTCTATTTTGGAATTTTGAGGTTTTCTCTCTGTTTCAGATGGTCAAAGAGAAAAAGAAAACCACGAAGAAGTACTAGACTTTTCGTCCAAGAGTAATTTTTCGTTTTTTTTTTCCTTTTATCATCTAAAACTGTAAGAAAATCCCACAGTTCCAAATTAGACGTGATTCAAAATTACTCCATCCTACCCTAGAGTTATTTATTCCATTTATTTATATTTACTATAATATTTAGCGTGTTATCTAACATTCCTAGGTCAATTATTTCATAAATAAGACAAATCAGTGACAATTTTGTGGAAATTTACCATAAAAAAAACTCAAAAACTTCAAAACTTGACCACCAGTCTAGTCGAGAAACCTTTTGACTCTAGGGCACTGATAAACTTTTAAGCTATATGGGAAAGTGGGGCACCATTTCTCCTATTTTTAAATTAAACTGGACTTTATCAAGATATAATATAGGTACATAAATCAAATCAAAGTTGCCCCACACCCCTTATTCCACAGGTTCCACAGAAAGTAAACAGCTTCAATAAAAAATATACTCCCATTTTAAAGCATCATATAAATCGAAAATCTCTAAGTTATCGTTTTACCAACCAAAATATTGTAATGGAAATCTTTATTTGTCTCCAAAAACACTTAAACCCCTTTAAATCTCGAATGATCAATAACATTTGGTGAAGGATATCTCCATCACATTTTATCACTTTACGGATTTCCACAAATAAGCTGGAAGGTACATAAGACCCAAAATCCCGAAAGAAAACTCTCCGTCACTTTATAGTCTGAAAATTCAACTGTGCTTTTAACAGATTGAGAAGAATCATCGAAATTGACAAAGAGGATCAATTGAACACACAGATAGGGATAGTATAGGGATTCTTGCACATTCACTTGAAAAACATCCGACAACTTGAGACTCTTCATATATAGACATTATCATAAAATATTCCCATTAAAGTTAAAATTCTTAGGAAAACTGAAAGAGAATGAGCTTTAATTAGGGGAGATAGGGAACTATCTGATGAAGAAGTTGGTGAACGTGCAGGCAATTTTGTGACATATAATAGGTCAAGAAATTCTTTCGCATCTCAAATTACACATAACTTAATGGTCATGAAGGGGGTGTGATAAGTAAGAAAAGTGGAGATAAGAGTGATTTTTCTCCCTATTGATTTTCCCATTATTGCCTCCGTAGAAGCTTCTCTCTCGTTGAGCTTTGGCAAAAATTGGTTGGAATGGGAGAGCTTTCTCCTTGCAAAAGTAGAATGATTATGTCGACGTGTATAGCGAGAAGAGTCATGGATACTCTGAAATGGAAGAAGAGGAAGGAAAAAAAATCTCTGTGGCGGGTAACTGAACTTATTATGTCGTGTATGACGTCATTGGCAATGGGGAAGACTGTCTGACGTCATGGGAATGACGTCAGAGCGGCAGAGAAGGCATGCTTCTGCGCTCCAGCATCCGAAATGGGTGTGGTGTGAGATAGAACTCCGGAGAAGCTTTTTTTCTGCAGGCGAGAACAAGCGGAAAAAACGATGAAAGTCCATGCAGGAAGAATTAAGTGGAAAATTGCTCTTTAGAGCTACTCTCTCTTCAATTTTCAACGACTTTTCCTCACCTATTGCCCTTACCTACGGCTCCACATTTGATTAATGACATCATTTATTTGCACTCCCTAGCTCTTTAGCAATTTTCAAAAGTTCACCCCAAAAGCTCTAATTACCCACTCTAATGGACGGGACAATCTTTTCAACGATATATAAATAAAATCGTTTATGTTAACTACATTAGTTTGCCGTATAGATTATTACATGTAATTTATATCATGTAGAAAAATTAAAAACTTTTACATTGTTCCAGCACCGTTAAAAGCATTCTGATGGAATTTGGGTAATAATTCTAATAGGATCGTTGTCTAATAACTAATATCTCTTATATTTTGATACATGGAATCGAAATTCTAATGGCATATCGGTTGACTTCTCGATTGTCATCGGGAACAAAATAAAAATATTTCTGCACTGTACTGAACAAAAAAACGATATACAAAACAAATTCGGTTCAGCGAATTGCACCTCTTTTTGTTAGAAAAAGAAAAGTTTATTCATATAATTATATAAAAATCAACAGAGAATGGAACCTTTTAATTAAGAAAAAGTTAAAAACACTAAGGTTTAACTCATCTTAAGGGATTCTGATTCAAGAAAAGTATACCCTTACTGACTTGAAGGTCTTTTGTTGAATTTTATGAGCTTTTTAAAAATCCAAAAGCTTTTAAGCTTTTTAAAAACTTTCATTAAGCTTTTGATTAACTTTTTTTAATTTCCTAAATTCTATTCCTATCTCTCCAGAATATTCAAAATCGGTTTAGTATTGGTAAATTTTAAACAGGAAGCTGTAGAAATCTTCTTAAGAAGCTTTAAAGATAAATTAAAGCAGCCTTTGATCCTTTTTCCTTAAAACAAGAAAAGCTAATATTCGCTCTTTGAAAAACCAATAAAATGTTTATCAACTAATTGAATCACTTAAAATCGTCAATAATGGCTTACAATAGGATTTATGCTGAATTAAAAGAAGTCTGAGCTCTTTTCTGGTTTTAGAATATGACTTTTGGGACACTATTCTCAAGATTATACGCAATTTCCTCTAAAAAATAATACTCAAATCCATGAAAAGATTTTATACATTCATCTAAATCCATAAAAATTATCAAAATCGGTAAAACAAAGCACCAAATCATAGAATTTTGTTAATTTTTCGTCTGAACCAAAATTGGATTTTTAGAGATTTTTTGAATAAATTATTTTCCCTTGCATTTGAAAAACATTTTTTTGGATGGTTAGAGTAAGTGTACCAAATTCCGGCCAGCTTGCAATTTCGTCCACCTTTTTTGTTCCTCGAATTTCCATGAATTTTTAGTTTTTGCATACTTTAGATATTATACAATACAAAAAAAATAACAAAAAATGTCGCTTTGACGAACAAGATGACCTGAAAAAGACATTGGAAGTATACCGGAAGGGCAAGGAACTATGAGAATGAAGGTGGCCGGATTAGGCCACAAATGCTATGTCTACATTTTTATTCATTTTAAAATGTAATAAGAATGATTTTAGAGAAAATAAAGACAATAAACTGTCTACAAGGTTCCAAGCAACACTCCTTATAAAAAAAGTTACAAAAATATACAATTTGTATTAAAAATATTATTCAAAGTTTCTGGTCCTAAGACGAAGAGTACACTGAAAAACAAAATTTTCGTAAAACTGTTTGTTAATGTTAGTGAATTTCTATTGACGACTTTCGAAATTCTCGTAAATTGTATAATGTGCTGGACACACTTACGACAGTCCACAAAAGCTATATTTTGTGTATACCAGTGTTAAGCCTCGTTTGTAGTGTGTCAGGAACTGACTTGGCTATCAGCGAGCTTAGTCGTCTCTGGACTTTAGTCGTAAGTGTGTCTAGGGCATAACACACTAAAAAGTTCGTAAATGTTTGTACATTTTTCACTAACATTGTTCGAAACGCGATCATTTAACGCACATTTTTTGATCTTTTACAAACATTTGTTCGTAAATATTCGTGAATACACAAAAAATTGGTTTAAAAAGAACGAAAAATGCTCGTCAAGTGCTCATTTTACAAAAAAATGTTTGTGAAAAGTACAAGATTTTACGAACTTGTTTGTGGGTTATACGAGTTATGAGTATTTCGTACACTGAGAAAAAAAAGAGGCTGCGATTAATTTTTTTTCGTTATAACTTTAACACTTTTTGGGTGTAAAAATACATCAACATTTTTTAATGTTAATTTTACACCTTTTAAGGGTAAAATCAACATTTAAAAATAAAATGAAAAGTAAATTTAAAAGTAAAATGAAAGAAGGGTAACTTTAACCCATAATATACCTTAAAAGGGTAATATTTATACCGTTTTCGGATCAATACTGCAGGGTAAAATTAACATTTCCGGAATGTTATTTTGACTTTTTCGGATTCCTCTCAGTGTAACTACCCAGTAGGAATTCACATACATTTTACGAACAATTTTACAGAACATTGTATTCCATGTACTGATTCGAAAGCAAAAGATTTAGGGTCGGAGGAACGTCTGTTCGACAGGGAACCCCTATTGACACTTTTGTCAAAATGTTGAAAATTATTTAATGTATCTAGTAAAATAAAGTAATATAACGTTTTTTCTGTAATATACCTTTTACTATAAACAGAGATGTTCAAATTTCATACCCCAAATGGTACAGATTAGGGTGTCAATAGGTGCTGACACGAGTTCTTAAAGTGTCAATAGACGTTCCTTTCACCCTATATTGGAATTTAGAATCCCTATATATCAAAAGTTACAATTTCTACAAAACAAAATTCAAAACTAACTGAATATCTAATCATATAACCAACAATATGAAATATACGGAAAATTTAAGGGTTATGTTCAAGGCGTTCTTTCGATCCTAGCGCCACTACCGTAACTCTAGTGAAACTCATATGTGCTGTAAACTTTAGGCACAAAATATTAGCTATTTTTTCACAATTTGCAAATTGCTTTAATCATGACCAATCATGTAATTAAACATAACTGAGAATTTTGTCATCAATTTGCATAATATCGATTTTGAAGAGGATGAAAACTGTTTAAATATATATAGAACCATTCTGGCGCCTAATACCCCAAATTGCCCACACTTTATTTTGCATTTTGATAGCCCCGCGCTAAAAGGTGCTGTAAATCATTCGTTATGGGGGATGGGGGGTACATTGGCAAAAAAAAAGTTGTCGTTGAAATCGATAAAATTGACAAGTGGAAAAAGAAACATATCACTTGTCCAATGGATAAAATATTAACTTGCGATGAGACACTCCCACCCAGGGAGATTTAAGCTCAATGGCATAGATGAGTTTGTTGGGAAGGAGAGAGACAAGCATTTAGTAGAGGAATAAATTTTGCTCTCAATCGCCTAATAAAAAAGTACAAGTGTATGGGTATGACTGGTCGGAAAATTATGCGATGAGGTCTCTTCGACCAAAACTACCATCTCACCAGTCATGTGACGTGGCAAGTCTGGCAGGGATTCAAGACAAATAGAATTTAATTTTATTTTTGCAATTTTCGGCGGCACATCCATCAGACTCGTTCTCCCTCTTGTGGCGATGTCGTCCAGAGAGACGACTATTCGGTATTATATCGCAAAATACGTGCAGGAAGTCAGTGATGTCGATAAATGGCTCTTCGTTCATAGATTCGTGCACGGATAAATAATATTGGTATTATTTATATTGCACTATCTCTAGTCTAGTCTGTACCATCATAAAATCTGAAGGTACATTAAAAATTTACAGAGAATAAATTTACTGAAAGAACTAGGGTGAAGTTTGGAATTCCAAATGACACCAAATTTGAAAGTTTGGAATTTGATCTAATAATATTTTGTTATCTAAATTTGAAGATTTAATTGATTTTTTTTATCAAGTTTTATTCAAGTTTGCCAGGAATACCGCATTGTGTGTAATTTCAAATTTTACTCTATAACATTTTCATGGTTTTTTAATTCTTTTCGAAGTGTTAAATTGATTGTGTTAAATTTCCAAAAAGCAAATGCAATAGACTAAAATAACTTAAATTTTTCCTAATGTACAAATTTCACTTTAGTTTAGTTTAAAGTTTCACTTTACAAATAGCAGGAGGTTTTGAGAAAGTTTCACATTACACAAACTTTCGTCATCTGAAGCTTGAAAACCGTTCCCTATTGATAGGAATCCTCTAGATTTAAGTCAATTAGCTTGATTTCTCAGTTTATGAATGAAACATTATTTTGCATAAACCTATAAGCGAATTGTGCCAAATTTCGGACAGCTTACAATATAGGACACTTTTTATGTTTTTCATAATAATATAATGCTTTAGTTTTTTCTTTCATTTTCTAGAGGTTGTGCAATGCTAAAGAAATAAAAAGTGTAGGGGAAAGTGGTCTGCCTTTGAACGTAAAATGATGTTCAAAATTTGAGATTTTTTTTAGAGTAAACTACAACATGAGTTTTACTTTGCACTACACCAAAAAATTCTCTTGTTCATTGAGCTTCTATGCTTACCCCATTCAGGACTCGCAAGTCCTCAGTTTTTCCTGGTGAGGAACTTGAAAATGTGATGTCGATATATTCAAAGGCAGCCTGCATGGTCTGCCTTTCAATGTGGTTAGGCAGCCATTGAATCTTAATCTTTCACTGAGAATATTAGGTCTGTAACATTAAACGGCCCATAATTGATTAGCATGAACCCTAATGCACTCAATAAAACAATCACTGTAGTCAAAAGTCATTATACAACAACATTTTTTACATTTTTCTGAAGCACTGTTTTTCACTTGAAAATTTGTAATAAAACGCAATTGAAGTTGACAATTGTCAGTTTGAAACATCACGGTCGGAGCAAGATAGCATGTTATAAGTATTTGTATGACATTCGTCGGACCAAAGTAGGAGTTCTATTCTGCTCCCGGACAGGAAGCTGTCAGATGTTTCAATGTATGGAAAAAGAGGATTCAAAGGCACACAACATTAAGATTCAAAGGCTGCCGCAGAGCAATATTTGTAAACTTTTATCACCCACAAAATTTTTCTCATTTGAATCAAAATGTATTTGGAGAAATACCATCCAAGAATAACCTTCTATGATTCGCAATAGAAGATTTGTTCGAAAAATTATTTTGATTATGAAAAAACACATGAATTGTGGAACATCAAAATTACAGTTTAGAGCTCAGTTTGGTTTTTTTGCCCTAGCACCTAGAAAATAAGAGCTAGGGTCTGCATTTTTTTATGACTTGTGAGGATTATGAATAGCTATCTAATAGTTAATAGAAAAGAATTTATGGTTTAAAGAAAAATGAAAAAATTACAATATTCAAAGGCTGCCGCATTCAAAGGCAGACCACTTTCCCCTAGCCTCTACAAGATACTGTGAAAAAAGTCTTGGAAAATTACCATTAAGTCAAGAAACTTCTAACAACTTAATGTCCGATATTGTACATATAGCAATTTCTTTTTTCATTTATTTTTAAACTTATTCAGTTCAGAGAAAGCAAAGACGATAAACTACTATTCAAAGCTCCAATTAACAATCTAGAAAATTAATATTGTTGCCAATATGAAACCTGTCCGAAATTTGCAACGCCTTTTTTAAAACAAATAACTTTTGAAACCGAAATTAAAAGTCTTCAACTTTAGGTTTTAAATTTTAAAAAAGTGTGTTCATTTCTCCAATTTTTAAATTTCATTCTTTTAATTTGCAAATTATATCGTATACAGTAGGTGAGCCAATCGTCCTTAAAGAGACACTTCCTAAAAATCATGGTAGACTGTTTAATCTATGATTCCAGTGCCTCGGGTTCGAATCCACTTTAGATCATAAAAAAATTTCTTGCATAAAAAAGAATTGAATAAAATTCAGTGAGGTTCCATTACTGGTCCATCTTAGGGAAGTTGTCTTGGCATTACACTTGCTCATTGAAATTTTAATGCTATTTACATTATATTGATACTATGCATTCAAATATGTGTGATTTGTGTTTCTGAATCACCTAATACTCAGAGTTTCCACTATTTATTGGCATATAGACAAACTTGGCCCGCGAAAATTATTTTAATTAACTAAAAGCTTTAAAATGTTTTCACGTTAAAAAATAATAAAGGTCGCATGGGTCGCACTAATTTTTAAGATTTTCCACATTGATGTTATAAATCAATTTTATCCAACTTTTGCCCACTAAGTCTACCTTCAAAGATACCAATCACACATTTAAACGCCCATTAACGACATTTAATGTGAATTGCATTAAAATTTTAATGAGCAAGTACGATAACACCATTATGCTTGCATTTATTATTACATTAATCCTTTTCAAATAGCTTTTAATGGAAATTTACAACAAATTTAAAAGAATGTTTCAAATTATATGGAACGAGTAAATTTTTGAAATATGCAGCTTTTACACAGAATATGCGCTTTAACCATCCAATATCATTAACTTCTCAATTTTTCTGAGAAATCTTCACCATTTTCATTTCAATAGACTTTTTCATGACATTGTTGACACTTTGCGACACCTCTTCAAATCAATTCTGAGAGGTTATCCCGGTTTTTCTGAAAATATTTCAACTTTTATAAACCTAATTTTCCCTCAGGATCTATCTGGCAAAGATGAGATAATGTGAGAAAGTGTGAGGAATTTTCGTGAAAAACAAAAACAGTGATGTATCGTTAAATGAAACGTTAGGAAATTCAATCCAGAAGCCACTATTGTTTAGCACAAGATCTCAAGAGTACAAGACGAGTGAGAAAAGACAGTGAATAATCCATCAATTAGTTCATCAATCTCCTTTTTCCTCACACTAACTAATTATGTAGGACGATCATCTGGTTTCGTGAAATATTAACAAGAGCTTCAAACGTTACAAATTTATGAGCTCTCTCATTTTCAATTGGACCATTAAAAGTATATAAAAGCACTGTGAAACGATGAGAGTTTTATAAATAAGCGTGATAAATCGCTGAAATTAGATAAAGTGACATTGAAAAAGGCATTTAAGGAAAATGCTCAAGATAACGAATAACTCAAAAAAATATATCGAATAAAAAAAGTATCATTCAGTATTCATCTGCATTGATAAATTTACACTGAAATGACTGTGCGTCGTTGCGCAGAAAATTATTGTGAAAACACTCTGCGGAGGAATTACTTGATGGCGAGCCAATTTTCTCAACAAGAACAATTAATATGTTATTGGCAAAGCAGGTGGTTACCTTGCCTTCAAGCTCGCACACACACTTTTCTAGGTCAATTTTCTCATACGACCATTCGACGATCCAAATGGCGCCAAAAGTGTGGATTTTCACGAGGAAGACACACGAATATTCTTTTATACAGCATGCCCCAGAGATACAGTGGAGAACGTAAATTTAGATACAATCAACACAATAATCTCGAATTTATAGTATTTCTCTATACACAATGTCCTCACATTTTATCGCTTGAACTCCACAGAGAGCAATGTAATCCATTGATTTTGCCTCCCTACCCAACAGAATACAATATATTTTGGTATTTTGGGAGGATTTTCGTACGTTATCTAACTATAGGCCACACGGTTTGAAATATCGGCCTTCAATCTTTCTATTATTAATTAAAAATCTATCGCAATTTACCACAGTTGATTGATTCTGTTTTATTTATGAATTTTGTAAATGTTCAAACATTATTTCATTTATTTAATATAGTTTTGAAGGAAATAGAAAGATTTCCAGATTTTGAAAGTTATTGTTTCAGAGCTGACAAGAAATAAAATAGTCTTTTTTCAAATTGTTGGTTGTTCTAATATATATACACTGAGAAAAAACGGGGGTGCGATTAACTTTGTTTCCTTATGACTTTAACACTTTTTAGGTGTAAAAATATATTAACATTATGTTAATTTTACACCTTTTTAAGGGCAAAAATAACATGAAAAAGGGTAACTTGAACACCTAATACTCCTAAAAAGCATAATATTTACACAGATTTCGGATCAATATTGCAGGGTAAAATAAACATTTCCGGAATGTTATTTTAACTTTTTCGGATTTCTCTCAGTGTACATATTGATAAAAGAATTTTGAAATAGTTAGAAGTATGAGAAAAATCGTTATTTCTCCTGAAACGGTTACAAGGAGTATTATAAAACTTATTAATTCCTTAGCTAAAAGGCATTATCTTTCTTTTTTTTGTAAAATTAACACTTTTTATCATAATTCTCGTACTAATTTACGATAATTAAACTTTCTCATTAAATATTCTGAGATGTTACATAAAATATTTGAAAAATATAAAAAGAAGAATGAAATAAATTACAAATAATAAGCCAAAAACTCTACTTGCTATAATCGTACAGTTCAGCCGAAATACAAAATTTGCGCATCGATAATAATAATAATAACAATGGTGGCACAACGTTACATATTAAGGAACTAGGCCTTCCCTCAAGGGGAGTTCGGGACATCCATTACTATTTTTTCTTATACAGTGATGGGGTTGTCAGTACCATGCCCCGTGGAATCAAGTGCAGTGAAACTCACTGGATGCAATTCGAACACCTTTAACGCCAGAAAAATTCCTGGTGACCTAAAGGGGATTCGAACCCGGGACATTTGCATCAGAGCGAGTGCTCTACCTCTTGACCCATTGAGTGCCCGCATCGTTAACGACAAATATCACAGAAAATATTTTACAATTTGTTTATTTTATTAATGTTTTTTTTTTAATAAATATTTGTAAAGTTGGAGAAATATACGAAATATTTATTAATTGTTTAATTAATTAACAATTTGTTTGTGAAAGTCTGTAGCTTTTATTTTCACAAACATTGTTCGTAAAATAATTTCTTAACGTACACTTACTTATTGTTATTAGACAAGATTTCAAGTGATAACTTGCAATTTGTTCGAACGCTTTTGTTTGTATGCCAAAAATATTCAAACAAAAACATTTCGCTCCTTGGAAATTACAAGCGACCAACTCAATCTGAGCCATTTTTCAGAACACAGCATGAAAGATTCAACTTTGTATAAATAATTATCTCAATTAAGTATGTTAAGAAAAACAATTTAATTCTTTTCTATTTGTATGAGCATTATTATAAACATCGAAACATAACATACATATTTTTACCTTTCAAAATATGTTTTTTTATGAGTTAGCTCATTGTCATTCTAAATGATGCACAAATTTTCATTAAATTAGAATGACACGGGATCAACTTGCTTGAGTTAGTCCCTTGTTTCACAAAAATTTGAACGATAAATCTATTTTGTGCCATCTTAAATTTTATTAAATTCTCTGTCTGAGTGCATTACAACCTCAAAATCGCCAAAAAGTGAGTTGGCCCCTTGTAATTCCATGGAGCGATTTACAAACAAATGTGTGTAAAAAAAAGAAAAATCGTTAAGAGACAATTTTACGAAAAAAAATTGAGAAAAGGTACAAACTTTTACAAACTTGCTAATAAGTAAAACAATTCACGAGTATTTCGTGAAATTCTCAAATATTAAAAAAAAAATACAAAATATTCTTTACTGTGTATATTAATAATTTACCTTTAGGGGAAATGCTCATAATTTGGGACAGTTTCTAATTTTGGACACTTTGAATCATCAATCAAAGCAAGTGACACTCAAATCATCCAGCATTCTCCGAACTAGAGACAGAAAAAATTTCTACCTCCACCCAGGATCGAACTGTCGAAACAGTGTTTTTCTCTCGAGATTTTGTGAAGTTTTAGATTTTGTGATGACTGAGTTGTGTAAATACCTAGAGAAACAAAGAAGCATCATCTCTACGAACGAGATGTAGTGAGAAAAGCCTTAAAAGGGTCCCGGAAAGGTCAGGGAAGTTACCGAAGTCAACTCACTTTAATGAATGTTATGGAAAGTTTTCGGGCTTCTTGTAACATTCTACGGTTCCTCTTTGTCATAAACAGAAAGAAGACTTGGTAAGATAAGTTCTTGAAATGAAGACAATGCACATCCTATTGAGGCGGATTAGCTCACCAAAGGGGATCTCAATGGTGCAATAGGCAAGACCATTGGATATTGGGCAGATCAATCCCCGGCTTGACTCACAATTGTTGTGAGTTCGAGTCCCGCCCAGTACAAGGATCTGAGTATCTAATTTGGACAATATTTACATGTAATAATAAAGTTTTTTTTTTATTTAAACGTTTCAAATGCCAAAAGAAAAGGAAATGCTTCTTGGATGGTGGCTGTCCCAGTTACACTTACGAGATTAAATTAAAAGATCAATGAGGTTTTAGTCGTTACACATACGCCAATGTTTCCGCGTGCATCTAAACCTATGCCACCCACTGTAGCGCGAACAATCAGTGGAAGATGAGGTTTCCTCTCGCTAAATCAAAATCTTTTCACTCTCCGATAGAACATTAAGGAAAAAAATCTTGGCGCAAATAAATAAACAGCAAGAGAGAATTCTCTACACACCGTTGTGTCTGATCCTCAAATATAAATACACACGGAATTTAATGTGATTTTTCACGTTGCCTACAATTTGTTCCAACCCTCTTGTAGCATTATGCTTGTTAGAGTTTGTCTTACAATCATTTTTGTCTGCAAAACAGAAGAGAAATTATTTGAAATAACTCAATAGTTGGAGCCATTTCTATCTTTAAATTTTTTTTTCCAACAATAAATCACTTCAAGTGGCTCTGTAGAATGAAAAAAAAAATAATTTTATGGTGATTTTATCGAATTATTTTTCCATTGAGTATTTTTCCACCATCCCATGGTAAATATTTATGGCAAATTTTAGACATTGTGACTAGAAAATGAATTAATACTTAAATCCATTCAATTTCTTCATGTTTTTAAATTAACCCACTTGAACTTTTTTTTGGGGTGTTGGGCGTGAGATAGTTCACTAAACTATATACCACGAACATCCCCCTGGATTTTCCACTCTGGTATATCTTCCAGGGGGATTGTGCGGTATAAGCTATTTTGGAGCCATACTTGGTAGTTTTGTTGGCTGGTTTTGTTTAACAACTAAAGAGAGACACCACAAGAGAAAAGACTCATGAAGTTTTAATGGTCATTGTCGCGTCCCATCTACTTGAAATTCTCCTCATACAGCGACAGCAATATAATGATAATAATGATAATGGCAGACATACAATATTACCCCTTGTCCTTCTCTACCCTTCCTCATGCATTAAAATTTCTCTCATAAAACTTACAATGATGGCCCATCCAGCCACAGAGGAAACTTGTATTCGATTTTTTTTCCGTCCATTGCTAAGAGAATAACTCCAATTTTCACAGCATGGAAACTATATTGGGATGAATTTTCTATGATTTCCCCTTGTTTTTTCTCCCAGAAAATGATAGTATAAATCTCAATTCCGTATCTTGGATTGGGAACGTGAAAATATCTCACAATTTTACTATTACGAGATATAAAAATTGGTTAGTCGCCAAAATAGTTTGATAAGATTTTCCTCTATATTTTACGCCATCTTTATACGAGACGGCTATAAATGGAAAGATTTCGTGAATAAATAGAATTCATGTAATGTCTCAAATGTCCCTAATGTTAAGAAATATTGATACTTTTCCTCTACACAAAAATTTCGCAATACTTAACAAATTAAACGTTTTTGACTTATGATAATCGTGATAAAAAAGAGTCGATCTCATATCGTTAAATGTCCAACACAGGAAGAGATAAATGTAGAAATATACAAACTCCGTGACGATATATTTCGATTTATTTAGATGAGGAATCGAACCTTCTGTAATATTACTCAAAATCGATTAATTATCCATATCCAATATTCCATTTCAGACTATAATATCTCATAATTACAACATTTCAGTAGAGACATGTTAATATTATACCAATAATTATTATCATTTGTTAATTTATGCTCGAGATTACATGTAAGATAGATAACAAGTTCAGACTATTCAAGACTAATAAATACATAACATTTGATTAAAATTGAAAATAATAAACCAGGGGTGAAATGATAACTTTTCGACACTGTCGAATCGATAGTATCGATAAATCTATTTCTGTTAGATTAAGTGAATGTCGACTTATTACAGATTATTGGGCCATTCATTGCGACATTCTGAAAAGAATGAGACTGTTGATAAACATTTAAATTAGTTACAGGAAGTGCAGCTATCGTTTAAAGTTTTCAGAATCGACAGTCGATAGTATCGAAAATAGGTTAACATTCTGACCCCAGGTGAGCAACATGAAAACTTTTTTAAAAGAAAATTTGCTTAAACTTTTTTGGACCATCTATAATGATCGTTTCTTTTGATAATATCTCTTAACATTATTGAAAATGTCTTTTTACGAGAATTCTTTCAGTTAGTTTAAAAGTGTTTTATTTTACTAAAGCTCAATTGATATCCATTGTCAACAACATTGGAAAAAGGCACTGTACAAATGACCTATAATAATTTTATTTGGTCAGCAAAAAATCAAATTCGATCAGTATCCTACTCAATTTCGATCTTTAACCTTTTAAGGACAATTGGAACATCGGTATTCCATTGAGAAAAATTGTTTAATAATTTGATAATAACATAAATTAGTCCTATTTTTGTAAAAAATTAAGTTTTTTTACTCACCAGA